>NC_088236.1:5900423-5955423 GCF_036934945.1 Oncorhynchus masou masou | reverse complement strand
TGTGTAGTGTAGTGTGGTGTGGTGTGGTGTGTAGTGTGGTGTGGTGTGTAGTGTGGTGTGGTGTGGTGTGGTGTGGTGTAGTGTGGTGTAGTGTAGTGTAGTGTAGTGTAGTGTGGTGTGGTGTAGTGTAGTGTGGTGTAGTGTAGTGTAGTGTAGTGTGGTGTGGTGTAGTGTAGTGTAGTGTAGTGTAGTGTGGTGTGTGTGTGTAGTGTGGTGTGTGCGTGTGGTGTGGTGTGTGTGTTGTGTGTGTTGTGGTGTAGTGTAGTGTAGTGTAGTGTAGTGTAGTGTAGTGTAGTGTAGTGTAGTGTGGTGTGTGTGTGTGTAAGTACCTAGGAGGACATCAGCAGCCAGCAGGTGTTCCATGACAGAGTCCAGGATGTGGGACTGGAACTCTTTCTGCTGAGTCCTGGTGGAGCGCTCTGGGGACGCCTGGGGAGACAACTCCACGTTAACGCGCCAATCAACCGTTGAAACAATAACACAACGCCCTCCTCGCCTGTTTTGGTTAAAAAGCTGTGGCATTGGCCTGGAGAAATGTAAGATTAATAGACAGAACTATGGATGTGAGGACTGACCATCCATGATATCAACATGATAGTTGTAACTATGTTATGAGGATATACAGGACTGACCATCCATGATATCAACATGATAGTTGTAACCATGTTATAAGGATATAAGTTGGTGGTTGAAGATATCCCTCTAGTGGTGTGGGGGCTGTGCTTTGGCATAGTGGGTGGGGTTATATCCCTCCTGTTTGGCCCTGTCCGGGGGTGTCCTGGATGGGGCCACAGTGTCTCCTGACCCCTCCTGTCTCAGCCTCCAGTATTTATGCTGCAGTAGTTTATGTGTTGGGGGGCTAGGGTCAGTTTGTTATATCTGGAGTACTTTTCCTGTCCTATTCGGTGTCCTGTGTGAATCTAAGTGTGCGTTCTCTAATTCTCTCCTTCTCTCTTTCTTTCTCTAGGACCTGAGCCCTAGAACGATGCCTCAGGACTTCCTGACATGATGACTCCTTGCTGTCCCCAGTCCACCTGGCCGTGCTGCTGCTCCAGTTTCAACTGTTCTGCCTTATTATTATTCGACCATGCTGGTCATTTATGAACATTTGAACATCTTGGTCATGTTCTGTTATAATCTCCACCCGGCACAACCAGAAGAGGACTGGCCACCCCACATAGCCTGGTTCTTCTCTAGGTTTCTTCTTAGGTTTTGGCCTTTCTAGGGAGTTTTTCCAAGCCACCGTGCTTCTACACCTGCATTGCTTGCTGTTTGGGGTTTTAGGCTGGGTTTCTGTACAGCACTTTGAGATATCAGCTGATGTAAGAAGGGCTACATAAATAAATTTGATTCTGAGAGAGCGAGAGAGGCTGAGAGAGAGACAGAGGCTGAGAGAGAGACAGAGGCTGAGAGAGAGAGAGAGAGAGAAAGAGAGAGACAGACAGAGAGAGAGAGACAGAGTTCCCGGATTTTTGCAACCCTCAATCTAGATGATCAACTAACAGCAATTAAATCCCACCGGTTGCCGTCAAGATAACTTTGTGACAACAGCTGATGTGAAAAAGGGCTCCATAAATACATTTGATGGATTTGTCTCACCTCTAACAGTAGGTCTATGGTGGACGTCTGTTTGTTGGCCGGAGTCAGACACAGGTTGTCCATGATCAGCACCTTCATGAAGTCAAACACATACTTCTTGGCCGGATGATTGGTCAGGTAGGTCTTCGAACCCACGTTGCAGTATTCCGATTGGCTACGGTTCATGCCCGTGTCCGCTGTGAAGGCCTTGAATTCTTCCGTTGGTGACCCTGCTTCGTCATCCAGGTCACTCACCTGAGAGAGGAGAGGAGAGGAGAGGAGAGAGAGAGGAGAGGGAGGGAGAGAGGGAGAGAGGAGAGGGAGGGAGAGAGGAGAGCGAGGGAGAGAGGAGAAGAGAGGGAGGGAGAGAGGGGAGAGGGGAGAGAGGGAGGGGGGGAGGGACGGAGGGAGGAGAGGGAGAGACGGAGGGAGGGAGGGAGAGGAGAGGAAGGGAGGGAGGAGAGAGGGAGGAAGGGAGAGAGGAGAGAGAGAGAGGAGAGGGGAGAGAGAGAGAGAGAGAGAGAGAGAGGGGGGGGGGGGGGGAGAGAGAGAGAGAGGAGAGGGGAGAGAGAGAGAGAGAGAGAGAGAGAGAGAGAGAGAGAGAGAGAGAGAGGGGGGGGGGGGAGAGGGAGAGAGAGAGGGAGGGAGTGAGGATTAGATGGAGCTCAGAGAACACACACATAGCTACTGTAGAAAACATACACACAGGGGAAAAAAAACATTCTCCATTTGGATACAGTTGAGCCTCTCACCATCTCAGAGTAGGGCCTGATGTTGAAGGGGAAGACTGAGGCAGCCAGCACACACAGGAACTCTGGGCTGTGCCACATTGGGGCCAGGTCTGGGACGTTGTGATACAGGTACCTGTAATAATAAGTCACTCATTAGTGATATATAGATATATGTAGAATATAGTAAAAATAAAGAAAAACCCTTGAATGTGTGTATATGTGTATATATATATATATATACACATATATATAAAATATACATTATGACTATTATTTATGATATCGATTCTTTTAAATATTTTATCATTATATATGTGATACAGGTACCTGAAGAACTGCATCAGAGTCACCGGGTACTCCCTCAGCCACGAACCCTCTTCCTCAGACTGCCACGGCTAAGAGGACGAAGAAAAGCACAACGTCATTTGATGGTAGAAGAAGATCCAGCAGTTATATGAAGCTGACATGTGGTGACAGCAAGCTAGGTAAACTCAACTAATGGATGATTGCTGCCTCTCCTTAAGACTGCTAACAGGATAAGGAAACCAACATGTTATTTAGGGTGAACTATCCCATATCTTTCTCTATCCCCATAGAAAGAACTATCCCATATCTTTCTCTATCCATAGACAGAACTGTCCCATATCTTTCTCTATCCATAGACAGAACTATCCCATAGACAGAACTATCCCATATCTTTCTCTGTCCATAGACAGAACTATCCCATATCTTTCTCTATCCATAGACAGAACTATCCCATATCTTTCTCTGTCCATAGACAGAACTATCCCATATCTTTCTCTATCCCCATAGACAGAGCTATCCCATATCTTTCTCTATCCATAGACAGAACTATCCCATATCTTTCTCTGTCCATAGACAGAACTATCCCATATCTTTCTCTATCCCCATAGACAGAACTATCCCATATCTTTCTCTATCCATAGACAGAACTATCCCATATCTTTCTCTATCCCCATAGACAGAACTATCCCATATCTTTCTCTATCCATAGACAGAACTATCCCATATCTTTCTCTATCCATAGACAGAACTATCCCATATCTTTCTCTGTCCATAGACAGAACTATCCCATATCTTTCTCTATCCCCATAGACCGAACTATCCCATATCTTTCTCTATCCCCATAGACAGAACTACCCCATATCTTTCTCTATCCCCATAGACAGAACTATCCCATATCTTTCTCTGTCCATAGACAGAACTATCCCATAGACAGAACTATCCCATATCTTTCTCTGTCCATAGACAGAACTATCCCATATCTTTCTCTGTCCATAGACAGAACTATCCCATATCTTTCTCTGTCCATAGACAGAACTATCCCATATCTTTCTCTGTCCATAGACAGAACTATCCCATAGACAGAACTATCCCATATCTTTCTCTGTCCATAGACAGAACTATCCCATATCTTTCTCTGTCCATAGACAGAACTATCCCATATCTTTCTCTGTCCATAGACAGAACTATCCCATATCTTTCTCTGTCCATAGACAGAACTATCCCATATCTTTCTCTGTCCATAGACAGAACTATCCCATATCTTTCTCTGTCCATAGACAGAACTATCCCATATCTTTCTCTGTCCATAGACAGAACTATCCCATATCTTTCTCTGTCCATAGACAGAACTATCCCATATCTTTCTCTATCCCCATAGACAGAACTACCCCATATCTTTCTCTATCCCCATAGACAGAACTATCCCATATCTTTCTCTGTCCATAGACAGAACTATCCCATATCTTTCTCTATCCATAGACAGAGCTATCCCTTATCTTTCTCTATCCCCATAGACAGAACTACCCCATATCTTTCTCTATCCCCATAGACAGAACTATCCCATATCTTTCTCTGTCCATAGACAGAACTATCCCATATCTTTCTCTATCCATAGACAGAACTATCCCATATCTTTCTCTGTCCATAGACAGAACTATCCCATATCTTTCTCTGTCCATAGACAGAACTATCCCATATCTTTCTCTGTCCATAGACAGAACTATCCCATATCTTTCTCTATCCATAGACAGAACTATCCCATATCTTTCTCTATCCATAGACAGAACTATCCCATATCTTTCTCTGTCCATAGACAGAACTATCCCATATCTTTCTCTATCCCCATAGACAGAACTATCCCATATCTTTCTCTGTCCCCATAGACAGAACTATCCCATATCTTTCTCTATCCATAGACAGAACTATCCCATATCTTTCTCTATCCATAGACAGAGCTATCCCATATCTTTCTCTGTCCATAGACAGAACTATCCCATAGACAGAACTATCCCATATCTTTCTCTGTCCATAGACAGAACTATCCCATAGACAGAACTATCCCATAGACAGAACTATCCCATATCTTTCTCTATCCCCATAGACAGAACTATCCCATATCTTTCTCTATCCATAGACAGAACTATCCCATATCTTTCTCTATCCATAGACAGAACTATCCCATATCTTTCTCTGTCCATAGACAGAACTATCCCATATCTTTCTCCGTCCATAGACAGAACTATCCCATAGACAGAACTATCCCATATCTTTCTCTGTCCATAGACAGAACTATCCCATATCTTTCTCTATCCATAGACAGAACTATCCCATATCTTTCTCTATCCATAGACAGAACTATCCCATATCTTTCTCTATCCATAGACAGAACTATCCCATATCTTTCTCTATCCCATAGACAGAACTATCCCATATCTTTCTCTATCCCATAGACAGAACTATCCCATATCTTTCTCTATCCATAGACAGGACTATCCCATAGACAGAACTATCCCATATCTTTCTCTATCCCATAGACAGAACTATCCCATATCTTTCTCTGTCCATAGACAGAACTATCCCATATCTTTCTCTGTCCATAGACAGAACTATCCCATATCTTTCTCTATCCATAGACAGAACTATCCCATATCTTTCTCTGTCCATAGACAGAACTATCCCATATCTTTCTCTGTCCATAGACAGAACTATCCCATATCTTTCTCTATCCATAGACAGAACTATCCCATATCTTTCTCTGTCCATAGACAGAACTATCCCATATCTTTCTCTATCCATAGACAGAACTATCCCATATCTTTCTCTATCCATAGACAGAACTATCCCATATCTTTCTCTGTCCATAGACAGAACTATCCCATATCTTTCTCTGTCCATAGACAGAACTATCCCATAGACAGAACTATCCCATATCTTTCTCTATCCATAGACAGAACTATCCCATATCTTTCTCTGTCCATAGACAGAACTATCCCATATCTTTCTCTGTCCATAGACAGAACTATCCCATATCTTTCTCTATCCATAGACAGAACTATCCCATATCTTTCTCTATCCCCATAGAAAGAACTATCCCATATCTTTCTCTATCCATAGACAGAACTATCCCATATCTTTCTCTATCCCCATAGAAAGAACTATCCCATATCTTTCTCTATCCATAGACAGAACTATCCCATATCTTTCTCTATCCCCATAGACAGAACTATCCCATATCTTTCTCTATCCCCATAGACAGAACTATCCCATATCTTTCTCTGTCCATAGACAGAACTATCCCATATCTTTCTCTGTCCATAGACAGAACTATCCCATATCTTTCTCTGTCCATAGACAGAACTATCCCATATCTTTCTCTGTCCATAGACAGAGCTATCCCATATCTTTCTCTATCCCCATAGACAGAGCTATCCCATATCTTTCTCTATCCATAGACAGAACTATCCCATATCTTTCTCTGTCCATAGACAGAGCTATCCCATATCTTTCTCTATCCCCATAGACAGAACTATCCCATATCTTTCTCTGTCCATAGACAGAACTATCCCATATCTTTCTCTGTCCATAGACAGAGCTATCCCATATCTTTCTCTGTCCATAGACAGAGCTATCCCATATCTTTCTCTATCCCCATAGACAGAGCTATCCCATATCTTTCTCTATCCATAGACAGAACTATCCCATATCTTTCTCTGTCCATAGACAGAGCTATCCCATATCTTTCTCTATCCCCATAGACAGAGCTATCCCATATCTTTCTCTATCCCCATAGACAGAACTATCCCATATCTTTCTCTGTCCATAGACAGAGCTATCCCATATCTTTCTCTATCCATAGACAGAGCTATCCCATATCTTTCTCTATCCATAGACAGAGCTATCCCATATCTTTCTCTATCCATAGACAGAGCTATCCCATATCTTTCTCTGTCCCCATAGACAGAGCTATCCCATATCTTTCTCTATCCATAGACAGAGCTATCCCATAGACAGAACGTCATCTGGTTGTAGAAGTGAATCTAGTAGCTCGTCTACATGGAAAAAGGATTGGGTTTGTCCTCCTCCCTCCACTCCTCATCTCCTCTATCCTTCTCTCGCTCTTCCTCTCCTCTCCTCTATCCTTCTCTTCCTCTCCTCTCCTCTCCTCTATCCTTCTCTTCCTCTCCTCTCCTCTATCCTTCTCTCCTCTCCTCTCCTCTATCCTTCTCTTCCTCTCCTCTCCTCTCCTCTATCCTTCTCTTCCTCTCCTCTCCTCTCCTCTCCTCTATCCTTCTCTTCCTCTCCTCTCCTCTCCTCTATCCTTCTCTCCTCTCCTCTCCTCTATCCTTCTCTTCCTCTCCTCTATCCTTCTCTCCTCTCCTCTATCCTTCTCTTCCTCTCCTCTCCTCTATCCTTCTCTCCTCTCCTCTCCTCTATCCTTCTCTTCCTCTCCTCTCCTCTCCTCTATCCTTCTCTCCTCTCCTCCTCTCTATCCTTCTCTCGCTCTTCCTCTCCTCTCCTCTCCTCTCCTCTATCCTTCTCTTCCTCTCCTCTCCTCTCCTCTATCCTTCTCTTCCTCTCCTCTCCTCTATCCTTCTCTTCCTCTCCTCTCCTCTCCTCTATCCTTCTCTCCTCTCCTCTCTCCTTCTCTTCCTCTCCTCTCCTCTCCTCTATCCTTCTCTCCTCTCCTCTCCTCTATCCTTCTCTTCCTCTCCTCTCCTCTCCTCTATCCTTCTCTCCTCTCCTCTCCTCTATCCTTCTCTCCTCTCATCTCCTCTATCCTTCTCTTCCTCTCCTCTCCTCTATCCTTCTCTTCCTCTCCTCTCCTCCTCTCACCAGGTTGAGCATGCTCCTCAGCATCCCCAGTAACAGGAAGCCAGCCTCGGTGCAGACACTGTGGATGGATGCCACTATGGTGGCGCTGGAAGCAGGGACCCCAAAGATAAAGGTCCAGATAGAGTCCAGGTCAAACTAACACAAAACACAGAACACAGAGGCTGGGGTAACACTCAGCAGGGTTACACATTAACGCTGTCCTCTTGTCCGAGACAAGAAGAATATAAATTAAAGTTTTTTTTAAAATCACACATATCGCAATATCAAACAATTACTCCAATCAGAATTGGATCAGAAAGACCCAATTTGAATAATATTCTAATCTATTTTTCATGTACATACATTTTAAAAAGCCTAAAGGTCAAAAGGGTATGTGATTGGCTAAAGCCTCGTGTTCAAATGATCACATGACCGGACAGTGCCTGTTGTTCACCCCACCCACCTTGAATCTGAGAAGAGGTGTTGAGCATTTTGAAACTATTTAACGATAAACATAACTGATTAAAACCTGGACGTTTTATACATTTTTATGAAGCATTTCTTAACTTGTTTCAAAGTAGCCTAGCCAACCCTAGCCAACCCTAGCCTAGCCAACCCTAGCCTAGCCAACACTAACCAACCCTAGCTTAGCCAACACTAACCAACCCTAGCTTAGCCAACTCTAGCCAACCTAAGCTTAGCCAACCCTAGCCTAGCCAACCTAAGCTTAGCCAACCTAAGCTTAGCCAACCTAAGCTTAGCCAACCCTAGCTTAGCCAACCCTAGCTTAGCCAACCCTAGCCAACCTAAGCTTAGCCAACCCTAGCCTAGCCAACCTAAGCTTAGCCAACCCTAGCTTAGCCTAGCCAACCCTAGCTTAGCCAACCCTAGCTCAGCCAACCCTAGCTCAGCCAACCCTAGCCTAGCCAACCCTAGACAAAATACGACCATAGAAATGTTGAGGGAATTCATTTACACACTTAATACACCATTGGTTTTCAAATCAATATTATCTTATTGTCCAGCAGCCAAAAGCATAATCCCAGTCATATTAGTAACCTATACTAGTTGATAATAATGTGGACACCGAGGTGGACAGCGTGGTTGTGAACTAAAGGAAGGTGAGATTGGTTTGTTTACCAACCAGGCATCAGACTGAGATAAATTGTGAGGTGATTAGGGCCGAATTAGAGTTTGCAGTGTTTTGAGTGTGATACCAATTTTGTCTTGTAGTCTGTGTGGGGGAACTCGTTTTTCCTCCGGGGGGCGCCAAATATTATGTTTTGTAGTCTGTGAGGGGAAACTCATTTCTGCTCCAGGGGGCGCAAACAATTATGTCTTGGAGTCTGTGAGGGGATCTCGCTTTTCCTCCAGGACACAGCTGTTTCAGTATTTAACAAAGAGGAACCAAGAGGAAAACCCCAAAATAGATTTGAAGTGTAGAAAATGTAATACAAGGGCGTTTCCTATTTAGCAAGTAAAGAACGTGGCCTGGTGGTGAGAGAGCCATCATTGAACTATAAAATATATATAAAATATAATATAATATATATATAAAAGTTGATTCTTGGCAACATATTAATTTTAATTATTGAGACTGGAAAAAAGTTGAGGTACTTGCTCCCCATCTTTCCACATCACAGTCTATGCTTCTTAAGATGGGTTTGAACTTGTTTTTTTTTTACTATAGATTGCAAAAGGATAGATTTATATTCCCAGGCAGCAGAAATGTTGTACTCTAGGGATGTTGAGGGGGCGGCTCTCGTTCAGGGACAATAGAGCCGATTTTGTCCTGTGTTGATTTTATATCCAGATTCACAGCTGTAGTTCGAAACAAAAAGACTGGTAGCGACTCAGGTGCCCACGTAGAGCAGTACATCAGTCTGCATACAGAGATATGTGGTGGTCTGTGCCAAATAGAGTGAAATGGGCTCATTTATTTATTTAATATCACCTAGGCAAGCTCATGATGTTGTGATTGGGCAGACAGCCTGCGCCGGAGGGTCCAGGGAGAACAACAAGCATTAGACTGCCTATGGTAATGAGCATATTTTGCCAGGTTGTACCGTGGCATAAGGAATGGCAAAAAGGACTTAAACCAGGGATATGAATTGTTCCCCAATGTCCATACAGCGTAGAACAAGCCATAAATATTGCCGCTCTAAGCGATCAACGGCTTTTTCTACGTCCGATGGCAATATGGCTGACGGTGAGTCAGTATTCATGGACCAGACTGCATTGCAAGTCTGGTTTTGATAAAACCAGTCTGTGTCTTGAGTGACTAATAAGTAACAGAACGTTGAAGAAGACGGGGGGAGAATCTTTGCATACGAATTTGATATCAGCGTTCAAAATCGATAATGGGGGGGGGGCGATAATTCCCACATTCTGGTCCTTATCCTTTTTTTTTCAATATTAAAGAAATGATATCAGTGTCTCTATTGAATCATGTCTAGAATCAGTTGATGTAAAAATTGTCCATAACGATAATAGAAAGAACTCTGGAGGTTCCAACACACCCCAGGGATTTCCCGCTGATCGTTGTTTGTATGGATTATTGTAGTTCCATCAGAGTGATAGGGGGCCTCAAGCGTTGCAGGTCGACAGACATCTCAGATCTATACAAATGGCCATAGAAATCCAAGAGTTTTGAATTGATTAATAACGGGTCACTGTATGGTTCCATCCATTGATTTAATGGAAGTTATATTTGAAAAGTTTTTTTGTCGGCTAATAGATAATTTATTGCGCTAATAGATTGGCTTGGATGAGCCCTATGACAATTTAAAAAAGGAACATGCTATGTGAATGAGAGTTTCTGCCCGGCGTCTACATGATAAATTAATTTATTTTCTGATAATCTGCCGATCAAGGATAGCTTGTGGAGAGACGTTTCAAGTTGTCATAATTGGTCTTCTTATTCTGTAATGTTGTGTTGGTTGATTGGTTTAAATTGGATGACAACAAGGTAGAATGTGACCTAATAAAGCCTTTGACCATGTCCCACAGTCCTCCAGAATCATCATCAGTGTTACCACAGGCCTCCATCAACACAACGCCACTGACTGCAGAAATATCTACCAGAGCTGTTGCCAGAGAATTTAATGTTAATTTCTCTATCATAAGCCGCCTCCAACATCGTTTTAGACAATTTGACAGTACATCCAATCTGCCTCACAACCGCATACCATGTGTAACCACACAAGCCCAGGACATACCTACAATCACCTGCGGCAGGGTCTGAGACAAACCACCCAGACAAGCTGATGAAACTGTGGCTTTGCACAACTGAAGAATTTCGGCAAAAAACTGTCACAAAATCTTCCCAGGGAAGCTCATCTGCGTGCTAATGCTCACCTTCGATGGCCCCTGGCATGCTGGAGAAGTGTGATCTGGGCAGATGGCAGACAGCGTTGTATGGCGTTGTGTGGGTGCGCGGTTTGCTGATATCAATGTTGTGAACAATGTGCACCATGGTGGCGGTGGGGTTATGTTATGGGCAGGCATAAGCTACACACAACATGGGATGCTTTCGATCTTGTGAAATCATTAGGATCTACATTTATTTGACAAGATAAAATGCTATTTTAAAGTAAACAAATTGGACATTCAACAAGCACAGCACTTACACAAATGACTGATGACTGGCTGAGAGAAGCTGATGATAAAAATATTGTGGGGGATGTTTTGCTAGACTTCAATGTGGCTTTTGACATTATCGACCATAGTCTGCTGCTGGAAAAACGTATGTGTTATGGCTTTACATCCCCTGCTATAATGTGGATGAAGAGTTACCTGTCTATCAGAACACAGAGGGTGTTCTTTAATGGAAGCCTCAAACATAATCCAGGTAGAATCAGGAATTCCCCAGGGCAGCTGTCTAGGCCCCTTACTTTCTTTAAACCCTTACTAATGACATGCCACTGGCTTTGAGTAAAGCCAGTGTGTCTATGTAGGTGGATGACTCAACACTATACAAGTAAGCCACTACAGCGACTGAAATGACTGCAACACTTAAATATCCGCAGTTAGTTTCAGAATGGGTGGCAAGGAATAAGTTAGTCCTAAATATTTCAAAAACTAAAAGCATGGTATTTGGGACAAATCATTCACTAAATCCTAAACCTCAACTAAATTCTGTAATAAATCAATTTGGAAATTGAGCAAGTTGAGGTGACTAAACTGCTTGGAGTAACACTGGATTGTAAACTGTCATGGTCAAAACATATTGATACAACAGTAGCTAAGATGGGGAGAAGTCTGTCTATAATAAAGCGATGCTTAAAGCGATGCTCTACCTCTTAACAACACTATCAAGAAGGCTGGTCCTACAGGCCCTAGTTTTGTCACACCTGGACTACTGTTCAGTCGTTTGGTCACAAAGAGGGACTAATATTATATTGTACTATATATTATAATGTTATACTAATAATATATATATATATATATATATATATATATATATATATATATATATATATATATATATATATATATATATATATATATATATATTACAAAACAATATTAGACTAATACTATACGGCTAAATTACTGTCAAAGGTATTGTTATAATTGTACTAAGTAACTAATGAGATCATAGATTGTTAATTTTGGGCAGAGCTGCCTGAGGTGCCCCACCTGGAAACTAGGGGAAACACTGGCTCGATAGTACGACATAAATGAGGTTTTACGATAAAATGATAGATAAGAACGAAAAAGGTTTGTTTACTAACATGGACACAGTAACCTCAAAACAAATCTATGGGAAACACTAGCTGGTACAGTATGGAAAAGAGGTTTTAACTAGAGGAAACACTAGCTAGTACAGTATGGAAAAGAGGTTTTAACTAGAGGAAACACTAACTATTACAGTATGGAAAAGAGGTTTTTAGTAAGAAGTAATGATAAAAAGTTTTGTGTACTAACATGTACCTGGAGGCTGTCCGGCAGCTCTGTGACGGGTTGTTGCAGGAACAGGGCCATCAGCAGGAAGTAGAGCTCGGGGACGTTGGTGTGTTTCGGCAGCAGCGTCTGCAGAACAGGGAACCCTGGGAAATGGCAGGCGTCTCGGTTGATCTCCCGTAGCGTGGAGCGACCGCCGGCGCTGCGGCCCACGTTGAAGCCTGAGGAGGAGAGAGGACAGGAAGAAGAGGTTGGGGAAACTGCGAATCAGCGTCGTGATCAGGAAAACTTCAGGGGAAAAATGTAATACTTTTGGATTTTAGATAGGGGATAGGCCAGTTATTTGAATAGAGGATAAATGTCCGAAAAGCAGGAAGACTCACATCCCAATTCTTACAATAGACTACAACTAGCTAACAGATAGCACACATCAATGGCGGTTTCCTAACTATGCCTGCACTTTTCCCTTTCTATGCAAGCTGGGTCGAAGCACATGTGAGTATGCTCACATTCTATGCCTGTACTTTGTTGCAGAGCAGACGGAATATTGAAGTGCACTATGGGATATTAAAGTATTCTATTCTATTCAGAGTTTTACCTTTAGTGATACAGGTTAGTTTCATTGAGATAAAATCTCTTTTGGAAGAGAGACCTGTTTCAAGATAGACATTATAAACAAACAAAGAAGCATCAGAAGCCATCCTCATCCAAAGGTAATGACGGATGGGCAAGGGGCTGAGGGGCAGCATGTCACATTCTATATCCTGTAAAATGTTCTATTCTATTATGGCACATTCTATATCCTGCACAGTAAACAGTTCTATTCTATTATGGCACATTCTATATCCTGCACAGTAAACAGTTCTATTCTATTATGGCACATTCTATATCCTGCACAGTAAACAGTTCTATTCTATTATTTCACATTCTATATCCCGCACAGTAAACAGTTCTATTCTATTATGTTACATTCTATATCCTGCACAGTAAACAGTTCTATTATGTCACATTCTATATCCTGCACAGTAAACAGTTCTATGCTATTATGTCACATTCTATATCCTGCACAGTAAACAGTTCTATTATGTCACATTCTATATCCTGCACAGTAAACAGTTCTATGCTATTATGTTACATTCTATATTCCTGCACAGTAAACAGTTCTATTATATTATGGCACATTCTATATCCTGCACAGTAAACAGTTCTATGCTATTATGTCACATTCTATATCCTGCACAGTAAACAGTTCTATTCTATTATGGCACATTCTATATCCTGCACAGTAAACAGTTCTATTCTATTATGTTACATTCTATATCCTGCACAGTAAACAGTTCTATGCTATTATGTTACATTCTATATTCCTGCACAGTAAACAGTTCTATTATATTATGGCACATTCTATATCCTGCACAGTAAACAGTTCTATGCTATTATGTCACATTCTATATCCTGCACAGTAAACAGTTCTATTATATTATGGCACATTCTATATCCTGCACAGTAAACAGTTCTATGCTATTATGTCACATTCTATATCCTGCACAGTAAACAGTTCTATTCTATTATGGCACATTCTATATCCTGCACAGTAAACAGTTCTATTCTATTATGGTACATTCTATATCCTGCACAGTAAACAGTTATAGTATATTATGGTACATTCTATATTATATTATGGTACATTCTATATCTATATTATATTATGGTACATTCTATATCTATATAATATTATGGTACATTCTATATCTATATAATATTATGGTACCTTCTATATCTATATTATATTATATAATGGTACATTCTATATTATATAATAGCATGGTACATTCTACACCTATATTATGGTACATTCTAAATCTATATTATGGTACATTCCACATCTATATTATGGTACATTCCACATCTATATTATATTATGGTACATTCTACATCTATATTATGGTACATTCTATATTATATTATGGCACATTCTATATCTATATAATGGTACATTCTATATCTATATTATATTATGGTACATTCTACATCTATATTATGGTACATTCTATATCTATATTATATCATGGTACAATATATATTATATAATAGCATGGTGCATTCTATATCTATATTATGGTACATTCCACATCTATATTATGGTACATTCTACATCTATATTATGGTACACTCTACATCTATATTATGGTACATTCTACATCTATATTATGGTACATTCCACATCTATATTATATTATGGTACATTCTACATCTATATTATGGTACATTCTATATCTATATTATATCATGGTACAATCTATATTATATAATAGCATGGTACATTCTATATCTATATTATGGTACATTCTACATCTATATTATGGTACATTCCACATCTATATTATATTATGGTACATTCTACATCTATATTATATTATGGTACATTCTACATCTATATTATATTATGGTACATTCTACATCTATATTATATTATGGTACATTCTACATCTATATTATATTATGGTACATTCTATATCCTGCACCATAAACAGTTATATTATGTTGGGTTTTTAAAACTTGTATCTACACATTGACTCACCTACACAAAATCCAACACACACACACACACACACACACACACACACACACACACACACACACACACACACACACACACACACACACACACACACACACGCCACTCTACTCACCCATCACGGTGCCGATCTTGTTGGTGAGGACAGAGTCGGTGTGGTCCAGCCATTCGCCTCCGGTCAGTCCCTCCTTGAACCTGGGCAGGTCAGACACATGTAAAATCATGATATGGATGATCAGGGGAATTCCTGGCAATGTGAAAAGTAATGTAATAAATAATAATGATAAAGCAAAAACAGGTTTTTAGGAATAAAAAAACAGAAATATCTAATTTACATAAGTGTTCAGTAAAGGGTCTAAATGCTTTCCAAGTGCACTGTGGGTAGATACCCAAGCTGATGAGAAAATGGAAAAGATCATATTTGTCTCTACCATTCAGAAGTAGACCATGTGACATACATCTATCAGTCATACATTTTAATATAGGCTACAGTTAAAACAACAATCAGTGCTGTTTCCAGATAGTTATTGTGTCAGAGAAACAACAACAAAGGAATATCAGATTATGCTGTAGGTGTAAACATGCCTCTCACTAAGTCAAGAAACTCCCCCCCCCCCCCCCTTCTACAACCCATGTCTATAGTTTGTCCCTAGATATTATAATGCTACAAAATCAATACCAGTTTCTGGTGTTTGAAATTGAATGAGTAATCTGTGTTATTCCACCAGCTTTCATATAAGGCTACATCCCCTGTATTGCTTTATTAATGACTTTAGTAATGTTTTTTGACAGATCATGTACGTGACAATCGGTGTTAACATTCAATCTAAATACAGTACGAGTCAAAAGTTTGGACACACCTACTCATTCAAGGCTTTTTCTTTATTTTTTTAAAACTATTTTCTACATTGTAGAATAATAGTGAAGACATTATCACTAAGCTAAGGACCCTGGGACAAAACACCTTCCTCTGCAACTGGATCTTGGACTTCCTGACGGGCCGCCCCCAGGTGGTAAGAGTAGGCAACAACACATTTGCCACGCTGATCCTCAACACAGGGGCCCCTCAGGGTTGCGTGCTCAGTCCCCTCCTGTACTCCCTGTTCACTCATGACCGCACGGCCAGGCACGACTCCAACACCATCATTAAGTTTGCCGACGACACAACAGTGGAAGGCCTAATCACTGGCAATGATGTGACAGTCTATAGGGAGGAGGTCAGAGACCTGGCAGTGTGGTGCCAGGACAACAACCTCTCCCTCAACGTGATCAAGACTAACAAGATGATTGTGGAATACAGAAAAAGGAGGACTGAGCAGGCCCCCATTTTCATTGACGGGGCTGTAGTGGAGCAGGTTGAGAGCTTCAAGTTCCTTGGTGTTCACATCACCAACAAATTATCATGGTCCAAACACACCACGGCAGTCGTGAAGAGGTCACTATAACACCTACTCAGGAGACTGAAAAGACTAAGGCATGGGTCCACAGATCCTCAAAAGGTTCTACAGCTGCACCATCGAGGGCATCTTGACGGGTTGCATCACTGCCTGGTATGGCAACTGCTCGGCCTCCGAACGCAAGGAACTACAGAGGGTAGTACGTATGGCCCAGTACATCTCTGGGGCAAAGCTTCCTGCCATCCAGGACCTATATACCAGGCGGTGTCAGAAGAAGGCTCAAAAAATTGCCAAGGACTCCAGCCACCCCAGTCATAGACTGTTCTCTCTGTTAACACACGGCAACCGGTACCGGAGCGCCAAGTCTAGGTCCAAGAGGCTTCTAAACAGCTTCTACCCCCAAATATAAGACTCCTGAACATCTAATCAAATGGCTACCCAGACTATTTGCATTGTACCCACCCCACCCCACATTTTTACACTGCTGCTACTCTCTGTTTATTATCTATGCACAGTCAGTTTACCTCTACCTACATGTACATATTGCCTCAATTACCTCGACTAACCGGTGCCCCCGCACATTGACTCTGTACCAGTACCCCCTGTATATAGCCTCCACATTGACTCTGTACCGGTACCCCCTGTATATAGCCTCCACATTGACTCTGTACCGGTACACCCTGTATATAGCCTCCTCACATTGATTCTGTACCATAACACCCTGTATATAGCCTCCTCACATTGACTCTGTACCGGTACACTCTGTATATAGCCTCCTCACATTGATTCTGTACCGTAACACCCTGTATATAGCCTCCTCACATTGACTCTGTACCGGTACACCCTGTATATAGCCTCCTCACATTGACTCTGTACCGGTACACCCTGTATATAGCCTCCTCACATTGATTCTGTACCGTAACACCCTGTATATAGCCTCCTCACATTGATTCTGTACCGTAACACCCTGTATATAGCCTCCCTGCTGTTATTTTATTGTTGCTTCTAAATCTGCATGGTTGGTTAAGTGCTTGTAAGTAAGCATTTCACAGTAAGGTCGCCTGGTATATCCCATCCCTTGGTCGGACAATCCAACCTGTTCAGAGAATGCCAAGAGTGTGCAAAGCTGTCATCAAGGCAAAGGGTGGCTAATTTGAAGAATCTAGAATCTATTTTCATTTGGTTAACACTTTTCTGGTTACTACATGACTCCATATGTGTTATTTCATAGTTTTGATGTCTTCACTATTATTCTACAATGTAGAAAATAGTAAAAATAAAGAAAACCCCTTTGAATGAGTAGATGTGTTCAAACTGTTGACTGGTAGTGTATATATATATGTATATATTTTTTAAAGGATCAAAGACCTGGTCAGTATGGGCTGGTTACTGAGGAGAACCACCAGGATCCACAGAGCTGCTGTCACACTGCTGGAGTGGAGGTGCTCCTCCGTGAACATCAACAACCAGTCGAAGCCCAGGGTACGCACCAACTCCTCACATGCCCTGTAGGGGGAGACAGAGAGTAGTCAGGCTACACACAACACAGTCGAAGCCCAGGGTACGCACCAACTCCTCACGTGCCCTGTAGGGGGGGACAGAGAGTAGTCAGGCTGCACACAAACACAGTCGAAGCCCAGGGTACGCACCAACTCCTCACATGCCCTGTAGGGGGGGACAGAGAGTAGTCAGGCTACACACAACACAGTCGAAGCCCAGGGTACGCACCAACTCCTCACATGCCCTGTAGGGGGGGACAGAGAGTAGTCAGGCTACACACAACACAGTCGAAGCCCAGGGTACGCACCAACTCCTCACATGCCCTGTAGGGGGAGACAGAGAGTAGTCAGGCTCCACACAACACAGTAGAAGCCCAGGGTACGCACCAACTCCTCACATGCCCTGTAGGGGGAGACAGAGAGTAGTCAGGCTCCACACAACACAGTCGAAGCCCAGGGTACGCACCAACTCCTCACATGCCCTGTAGGGGGAGACAGAGAGTAGTCAGGCTCCACACAAACACAGTCAAAGGCCGTACAGTATGACGAGGGGCAGAAACTGCTTCTCCAATAGAAATCCCAGTTGTAGGTGATGTCATGGCGATGTTCGCGTAGCTAAATTCATGCGTAGAAACACGTAAATCGGGTCTAACAGTCATCTCGCGCCGAACTACGTACGTTAAAAAAATCAGAAAGGCAGTCCTTTCGATATCAATTTTTTTTTTTTTACAAAAATGAAAACGTGTCAGTTTGTCACTTCCACAAGGTTGGAGTAATAACATGTTAAAACTAGCGAGGACGTCGTCTCCAGTCTAGGTGGCGTCTTTCCATTTGGAGAATATTAACTCTGGGAGAATTCTTCACTTCTCTCATTGACTTGTCAAACCCTGGTGTGGTCTGTTTTTGTCTGTTTCGCAAGTGTTCCCGGAAGTCTCGGGATGTTGCGCCTCTGGGTGTAAAAACTCTGTGACGCAGTTACACACACACACACACACACACACACACACACACACACACACACACACACACACACACACACACTGTGACGTACTGTGCGTTGACGGTGCATTTCTCCTTGGTGGTGAAGAGCAGTTTGAGAAGGATGTCTAGCAGTCTGTTCCTCAACAGGATCAGGTTGGCCGATAGAAGACCCCCAAGGTCTTCATCATTACCTGGAACACAATAGACAATATTACCACTTCTATTACTACAATAATATTACTGTACTGAAAACAGAGAGGAAACCCCCAAGGTCTTCATCACTAAAACACAAATTAAGTGATGGGGAAAACAACGTATTAATGCGATTTAGAATCAACAAAAAAGGCAAAGAACAGCATAGTTTTGGCATTGTACAAAAATCTGTATGTAAATTTGCGACAATCTCTATGCTAGTTAGTGACAATCTCTATGCTAGTTAGTGACAATAATTTCTATGCTAGTTAGTGACAATAATCTCTACATTAGTTAGTAACAATAATCTCTATGCTAGTTAGTGACAATCTATTTGCTAGTAAGTGACAATGTCTATGCTATTTAGTGACAATAATCTATATGCTAGTTAGTGACAATAATCTCTATGCTAGTTAGTGACAATAATATCTATGCTAGTTAGTGACAATAAGATCTGCTAGTTAGTGACAATAATCTCTATGCTATTTAGTGACAATAATCTCTATGCTATTTAGTGACAATAATTGCTATGCTAGTTAGTGACAATAATCTCTATGCTAGTTAGTGAGAAATAATCTCTATGCTAGTTAGTGAGAAATAATCTCTATGCTATTTAGTGACAATAATCTCTATGCTATTTAGTGACAAGAATCTCTATGCTAGTTAGTGACAATCTCTATGCTAGTTAGTGACAATAATCTCTATGCTAGTTAGTGACAATAATCTGTATGCTAGTTAGTGACAATAATCTCTATACTAGTTAGTGACAATAATCTCTATGCTAGTTAGTGACAATAATCTCTATGCTAGTTAGTGACAATAATCTCTATGCTAGTTAGTGACAATCTATATGCTAGTTAGTGACAATCTCTATGCTAGTTAGCTAGTGAAAATAATCTCTATGATAGTTAGCTAGTGAAAATAATCTCTATGATAGTGACAATATTCTCTATGGTAGTTAGTGACAATCTCTATACTAGTTAGTGACAATCTCTATACTAGTTTGTCACAAACTAGTATAGAGATTGTCACTAACTAGTATAGAGATTGTCACTATCTCTATACTAGTTAGTGACAAACTATATACTAGTTAGTGCAATCTCTATACTAGTTAGTGCAATCTCTATGCTAGTAGTGACAATCTCTATGCTAGTAGTGACAATCAATATAAAAATTAGTGACAATAATTTCTGTAATTTAGTGACAATAATCTCCATGCTAGTTAGTGGCAATCTATATGTAAATTAATGACAATAATCTATTATGTAAATTAGTGGCAATAATATCCATGCTAGTTAGTGATAATAATCTTGATGTAAATTAGTGACACTATGCTAGTAAGTGACAATGATATCTATGTAAATTAGTGACAATCTATATACTAGTTAGTAACAATCTCTGCAAATTAGTGACAATAATCTCTGTCGTAGTTAATGTCAATCTCTATGTAAATGAGTGACAATAATCTCTATACTAGTTAGTGGCAATCGCTAGGTAAATTAGTCATCTCTATGCTAGTTAGTGACAATAATCTCTGAACTAGTGTGTGTGTGCGCGTTACCTCCATCTATCTTCTCCTCGTTGTTGACCTCCATCACTACAAACTTCTCACACACAGCAAAGGTTGGCAGGGTGGATGAGATGAACTGGCCAAACCTATCAAACATACCATAAAACAGACACATGAGCTACATGGGTATATATAGTATGTTCTCATGAAGGGATTTGTAGGCAGTTGCAAGGACTGGGGAGACCAGCAGCCCACCAGTAGCAAGTTTAATTCACACATGCATTGCCTGGCACGGGACTTGAACCAGCAACCTTCTGACTACTGGTCCACCTCTCTGACGTCTAGGCTTACCGTAGCAGGTCATATGGGTTGGGGAGAGTGTAGAGTTATTACCGTAGCAGGTCATATGGGTTGGGGAGAATGTAGAGTTATTACCGTAGCAGGTCATATGGGTTGTGGAGAGTGTAGAGTTATTACCGTAGCAGGTCATATGGGTTGGGGAGAGTGTAGAGTGTGTTATTACCGTAGCAGGTCATATGGGTTGGGGAGAGTGTAGAGTGTTATTACCGTAGCAGGTCATATGGGTTGGGGAGAGTGTAGTGTTATTACCGTAGCAGGTCATATGGGTTGGGGAGAGTGTAGAGTTATTACCGTAGCAGGTCATATGGGTTGGGGAGAGTGTAGAGTGTTATTACCGTAGCAGGTCATATGGGTTGGGGAGAGTGTAGAGTTATTACCGTAGCAGGTCATATGGGTTGGGGAGAGTGTAGAGTGTTATTACCGTAGCAGGTCATATGGGTTGGGGAGAGTGTCGAGTGTGTTATTACCGTAGCAGGTCATATGGGTTGGGGAGAGTGTAGAGTGTTATTACCGTAGCAGATCATATGGGTTGGGGAGAGTGTAGTGTTATTACCGTAGCAGGTCATATGGGTTGGGGAGAGTGTAGAGTGTGTTATTACCGTAGCAGGTCATATGGGTTGGGGAGAGTGTAGTGTTATTACCGTAGCAGGTCATATGGGTTGGGGAGAGTGTAGAGTTATTACCGTAGCAGGTCATATGGGTTGGGGAGAGTGTAGTGTTATTACCGTAGCAGGTCATATGGGTTGGGGAGAGTGTAGAGTTATTACCGTAGCAGGTCATATGGGTTGGGGAGAGTGTCGAGTGTTATTACCGTAGCAGGTCATATGGGTTGGGGAGAGTGTAGAGTGTTATTACCGTAGCAGGTCATATGGGTTGGGGAGAGTGTAGTGTTATTACCGTAGCAGGTCATATGGGTTGGGGAGAGTGTAGAGTTATTACCGTAGCAGGTCATATGGGTTGGGGAGAGTGTCGAGTGTTATTACCGTAGCAGGTCATATGGGTTGGGTAGAGTGTAGAGTGTTATTACCGTAGCAGGTCATATGTGTTGGGGAGAGTGTAGAGTGTGTTATTACCGTAGCAGGTCATATGGGTTGGGGAGAGTGTAGAGTGTGTTATTACCGTAGCAGGTCATATGGGTTGGGGAGAGTGTAGAGTGTGTTATTACCGTAGCAGGTCATATGGGTTGGGGAGAGTGTAGAGTGTGTTATTACCGTAGCAGGTCATATGGGTTGGGGAGAGTGTAGAGTTATTACCGTAGCAGGTCATATGGGTTGGGGAGAGTGTAGAGTTATTACCGTAGCAGGTCATATGGGTTGGGGAGAATGTAGAGTGTGTTATTACCATAGCAGGTCATATGGGTTGGGGAGAGTGTAGTGTTATTACCGTAGCAGGTCATATGGGTTGGGGAGAGTGTAGTGTTATTACCGTAGCAGGTCATATGGGTTGGGGAGAGTGTAGTGTTATTACCGTAGCAGGTCATATGGGTTGGGGAGAGTGTAGTGTTATTACCGTAGCAGGTCATATGGGTTGGGGAGAGTGTAGAGTGTGTTATTACTGTAGCAGGTCATATGGGTTGGGGAGAGTGTAGAGTGTGTTATTACCGTAGCAGGTCATATGGGTTGGGGAGAATGTAGAGTGTGTTATTACCATAGCAGGTCATATTGGTTGGGGAGAGTGTAGAGTTATTACCGTAGCAGGTCATATGGGTTGGGGAGAGTGTAGAGTGTTATTACCGTAGCAGGTCATATGGGTTGGGGAGAGTGTAGAGTGTTATTACCGTAGCAGGTCATATGGGTTGGGGAGAGTGTAGAGTTATTACCGTAGCAGGTCATATGGGTTGGGGAGAGTGTAGTGTTATTACCGTAGCAGGTCATATGGGTTGGGGAGAGTGTAGAGTGTTATTACCATAGCAGGTCATATGGGTTGTGGAGAGTGTAGAGTTATTACCGTAGCAGGTCATATGGGTTGGGGAGAGTGTAGAGTGTGTTATTACCGTAGCAGGTCATATGGGTTGGGGAGAGTGTAGAGTGTTATTACCGTAGCAGGTCATATGGGTTGGGGAGAGTGTAGTGTTATTACCGTAGCAGGTCATATGGGTTGGGGAGAGTGTAGAGTTATTACCGTAGCAGGTCATATGGGTTGGGGAGAGTGTAGAGTGTTATTACCGTAGCAGGTCATATGGGTTGGGGAGAGTGTAGAGTTATTACCGTAGCAGGTCATATGGGTTGGGGAGAGTGTAGAGTGTTATTACCGTAGCAGGTCATATGGGTTGGGGAGAGTGTCGAGTGTGTTATTACCGTAGCAGGTCATATGGGTTGGGGAGAGTGTAGAGTGTTATTACCGTAGCAGATCATATGGGTTGGGGAGAGTGTAGTGTTATTACCGTAGCAGGTCATATGGGTTGGGGAGAGTGTAGAGTGTGTTATTACCGTAGCAGGTCATATGGGTTGGGGAGAGTGTAGTGTTATTACCGTAGCAGGTCATATGGGTTGGGGAGAGTGTAGAGTTATTACCGTAGCAGGTCATATGGGTTGGGGAGAGTGTAGTGTTATTACCGTAGCAGGTCATATGGGTTGGGGAGAGTGTAGAGTTATTACCGTAGCAGGTCATATGGGTTGGGGAGAGTGTCGAGTGTTATTACCGTAGCAGGTCATATGGGTTGGGGAGAGTGTAGAGTGTTATTACCGTAGCAGGTCATATGGGTTGGGGAGAGTGTAGTGTTATTACCGTAGCAGGTCATATGGGTTGGGGAGAGTGTAGAGTGTGTTATTACCGTAGCAGGTCATATGGGTTGGGGAGAGTGTAGAGTGTGTTATTACCGTAGCAGGTCATATGGGTTGGGTAGAGTGTAGAGTGTTATTACCGTAGCAGGTCATATGTGTTGGGGAGAGTGTAGAGTGTGTTATTACCGTAGCAGGTCATATGGGTTGGGGAGAGTGTAGAGTTATTACCGTAGCAGGTCATATGGGTTGGGGAGAATGTAGAGTGTGTTATTACCATAGCAGGTCATATGGGTTGGGGAGAGTGTAGTGTTATTACCGTAGCAGGTCATATGGGTTGGGGAGAGTGTAGTGTTATTACCGTAGCAGGTCATATGGGTTGGGGAGAGTGTAGTGTTATTACCGTAGCAGGTCATATGGGTTGGGGAGAGTGTAGAGTGTGTTATTACCGTAGCAGGTCATATGGGTTGGGGAGAGTGTAGAGTGTGTTATTACCGTAGCAGGTCATATGGGTTGGGGAGAATGTAGAGTGTGTTATTACCATAGCAGGTCATATTGGTTGGGGAGAGTGTAGAGTTATTACCGTAGCAGGTCATATGGGTTGGGGAGAGTGTAGAGTGTTATTACCGTAGCAGGTCATATGGGTTGGGGAGAGTGTAGAGTGTTATTACCGTAGCAGGTCATATGGGTTGGGGAGAGTGTAGAGTTATTACCGTAGCAGGTCATATGGGTTGGGGAGAGTGTAGTGTTATTACCGTAGCAGGTCATATGGGTTGGGGAGAGTGTAGAGTGTTATTACCATAGCAGGTCATATGGGTTGGGGAGAGTGTAGTGTTATTACCGTAGCAGGTCATATGGGTTGGGGAGAGTGTAGTGTTATTACCGTAGCAGGTCATATGGGTTGGGGAGAGTGTAGTGTTATTACCGTAGCAGGTCATATGGGTTGGGGAGAGTGTAGAGTGTGTTATTACCGTAGCAGGTCATATGGGTTGGGGAGAGTGTAGAGTGTGTTATTACCGTAGCAGGTCATATGGGTTGGGGAGAATGTAGAGGTGTTATTACCATAGCAGGTCATATTGGTTGGGGAGAGTGTAGAGTTATTACCGTAGCAGGTCATATGGGTTGGGGAGAGTGTAGAGTGTTATTACCGTAGCAGGTCATATGGGTTGGGGAGAGTGTAGAGTGTTATTACCGTAGCAGGTCATATGGGTTGGGGAGAGTGTAGAGTTATTACCGTAGCAGGTCATATGGGTTGGGGAGAGTGTAGTGTTATTACCGTAGCAGGTCATATGGGTTGGGGAGAGTGTAGAGTGTTATTACCATAGCAGGTCATATGGGTTGTGGAGAGTGTAGAGTTATTACCGTAGCAGGTCATATGGGTTGGGGAGAGTGTAGAGTGTGTTATTACCGTAGCAGGTCATATGGGTTGGGGAGAGTGTAGAGTGTTATTACCGTAGCAGGTCATATGGGTTGGGGAGAGTGTAGTGTTATTACCGTAGCAGGTCATATGGGTTGGGGAGAGTGTAGAGTTATTACCGTAGCAGGTCATATGGGTTGGGGAGAGTGTAGAGTGTTATTACCGTAGCAGGTCATATGGGTTGGGGAGAGTGTAGAGTTATTACCGTAGCAGGTCATATGGGTTGGGGAGAGTGTAGAGTGTTATTACCGTAGCAGGTCATATGGGTTGGGGAGAGTGTCGAGTGTGTTATTACCGTAGCAGGTCATATGGGTTGGGGAGAGTGTAGAGTGTTATTACCGTAGCAGATCATATGGGTTGGGGAGAGTGTAGTGTTATTACCGTAGCAGGTCATATGGGTTGGGGAGAGTGTAGAGTGTGTTATTACCGTAGCAGGTCATATGGGTTGGGGAGAGTGTAGTGTTATTACCGTAGCAGGTCATATGGGTTGGGGAGAGTGTAGAGTTATTACCGTAGCAGGTCATATGGGTTGGGGAGAGTGTAGTGTTATTACCGTAGCAGGTCATATGGGTTGGGGAGAGTGTAGAGTTATTACCGTAGCAGGTCATATGGGTTGGGGAGAGTGTCGAGTGTTATTACCGTAGCAGGTCATATGGGTTGGGGAGAGTGTAGAGTGTTATTACCGTAGCAGGTCATATGGGTTGGGGAGAGTGTAGTGTTATTACCGTAGCAGGTCATATGGGTTGGGGAGAGTGTAGAGTGTGTTATTACCGTAGCAGGTCATATGGGTTGGGGAGAGTGTAGAGTGTGTTATTACCGTAGCAGGTCATATGGGTTGGGTAGAGTGTAGAGTGTTATTACCGTAGCAGGTCATATGTGTTGGGGAGAGTGTAGAGTGTGTTATTACCGTAGCAGGTCATATGGGTTGGGGAGAGTGTAGAGTTATTACCGTAGCAGGTCATATGGGTTGGGGAGAATGTAGAGTGTGTTATTACCATAGCAGGTCATATGGGTTGGGGAGAGTGTAGTGTTATTACCGTAGCAGGTCATATGGGTTGGGGAGAGTGTAGTGTTATTACCGTAGCAGGTCATATGGGTTGGGGAGAGTGTAGTGTTATTACCGTAGCAGGTCATATGGGTTGGGGAGAGTGTAGTGTTATTACCGTAGCAGGTCATATGGGTTGGGGAGAGTGTAGAGTGTGTTATTACCGTAGCAGGTCATATGGGTTGGGGAGAGTGTAGAGTGTGTTATTACCGTAGCAGGTCATATGGGTTGGGGAGAATGTAGAGTGTGTTATTACCATAGCAGGTCATATTGGTTGGGGAGAGTGTAGAGTTATTACCGTAGCAGGTCATATGGGTTGGGGAGAGTGTAGAGTGTTATTACCGTAGCAGGTCATATGGGTTGGGGAGAGTGTAGAGTGTTATTACCGTAGCAGGTCATATGGGTTGGGGAGAGTGTAGAGTTATTACCGTAGCAGGTCATATGGGTTGGGGAGAGTGTAGTGTTATTACCGTAGCAGGTCATATGGGTTGGGGAGAGTGTAGAGTGTTATTACCATAGCAGGTCATATGGGTTGGGGAGAGTGTAGTGTTATTACCGTAGCAGGTCATATGGGTTGGGGAGAGTGTAGTGTTATTACCGTAGCAGGTCATATGGGTTGGGGAGAGTGTAGTGTTATTACCGTAGCAGGTCGTATGGGTTGGGGAGAGTGTAGTGTTATTACCGTAGCAGGTCATATGGGTTGGGGAGAGTGTAGAGTGTGTTATTACCGTAGCAGGTCATATGGGTTGGGGAGAGTGTAGTGTTATTACCGTAGCAGGTCGTATGGGTTGGGGAGAGTGTAGAGTTATTACCGTAGCAGGTCATATGGGTTGGGGAGAGTGTAGAGTTATTACCGTAGCAGGTCATATGGGTTGGGGAGAGTGTAGAGTGTGTTATTACCGTAGCAGGTCATATGGGTTGGGGAGAGTGTAGAGTGTTATTACCGTAGCAGGTCGTATGGGTTGGGGAACCCTTGCAGTAGCAGACTCAAAACGTTGCTGATAGCAGAGATGGTGGGCTGAGACAGAGACGTGTCTCTCAGGGTTAACAGCAGCTTGGGAATCAGCTGGAGCTCTCGTAACAACTTAGCGTTCTTCGCTGCCTCACTGTGATGGAGGAGAAGAGGACAGACAGTTGGTTGATATATTACACACAGGAAACATGGTCTTCCTGTGTCTTTGTTTCTCAGGTGATTAAGATTATAGTGTCACTATTAACTGAAATATCACATTTACATAAGTATTCAGACCCTTTACTCAGTACTGTGTTGAAGCACCTTTGGCAGCGATTACAGCCTCAAGTCTTCTTGGGTATGACGCTACAAGCTTGGCACACCTGTATTTGGGGAGTGTCTCATATTCTTCTCTGCAGATCCTCTCAAACTATGTCAGGTTGGATAGGGAGCATCGCAGCACAGCTATTTTCAGGTCTCTCCAGAGATATAAAAGGAAAACCTTCCAGATTGCAGTTCCTAGGGCTTCCACTAGATGTCAACAGTCTTTAGAAAGCGTGTCAGGCTAGTTGTTTTATTTTATTAGCCAGAATTTGTAGTTTTAGTAAGTGGCTCCCATTTTGGCTGTAGTGTTTGTTGTGCGTTCTCGTGAGGGTGCGTACTTCGTTATTTATCTCCGGTATTCTCCGTCTTAAATTTGATCATTTAATTTACATATTAGGATATCTGTGGATTGATTAGGAATGTTGTTTGATATGTTTGGAAGAAGTTATTGGTAACTTACAGGATTCATTTTGTCTGCATTTTAAACGAGGGAAACCAGTGGATTACTGAGTCAAGCGCGCCAATGAAACTGACTTTTTTGGGAAATAAGTAAGGACTTTATCGAACAAAGGACCAATTGTTATGACGCTTGTGATTTCAACCAGATGAAGATCTACAAAGGTAAGTGATTTATTTTAGCGCTATTTCTGACTTTCGTGACGCTTCTGCTCGGTTAGAAGATGAATGTAATGCTTTTGTGTGCAGGGCGCTGTCCTCGGGTAATCTCATGGTGTGCTTTCGCCGTAAAGCCTTTTTGAAATCTGACAAAGCGGCTGGATTAACAAGAAGTTAAACTTTAAATTATGTATTTTGATGAATGTTTAATATTACGATTTTTGTCATTTGAATTCCGCGCTCTGCAATTTCACCGGATGTTGGCCAGGTGGGACGCTAGCGTCCCAATGATCCATAAGAAGTTAAGGACGTCAAAGTCAAGGTATTGGAGTGGCCATCACAAAACCCTGACCTCAATCCCATAGAACATTTGTGGGCAGAACTGAAAAATGGTTTGCGAGCAAGGAGGCCTACACAAACCTGACTCAGTTACACCAGCTCTGTCAGGAGGAATGGGCCAAAATTCACCCAATTTATTGTGGGAAGCTTGTGGAAGGCTACCCGAAACGGTTGAACCAAGTTAAACAATTTTAAGGCAATGCTACAAAATACTAATTGAGTGTATGTAAACTTTTGACCCACTGGGAATGTGATGAAAGAAATAAAATCATTCTCTCTTCTATTATTCTCACATTTCACATTCTTAAAATAAAGTGGTGATCCTATCTGACCTAAGACAGGGAATTTTTACTAGGATTAAATGTCAGAAATGGTGAAAAACAGAGTTTAAATGTATTTGACTAAGCTGTATGTAAACTTCCGACTTCAACTGTACACAGGTGTGTGCCTTTCCAAATCATGTCCAGTCAATTGAACATACCCAAGGTGGACTCCAAGTTGTAGAAACATCTCAAGGATGATGAATGGAAACAGGATGCACCTGAGCTCAATGTTGAGTCTCATAGCAAAGGATGTGAATACTTATGTAAATAAGGTGTCTGTTTTATATTTTTAATACATTTGAAAACATTTCTAAAAACCTGTTTTCGCTTTATCATTATGGGGTATTACGTGCAGATTGATGAGGGCTTTTTTTTTTTTTTTAATTTTTTAATCAATTTTAGAAAAAGGCTGTAACGTAACAAAAATGTGGAAAAAGTCACGGGGTCTGAGTACTTTGTGAATTCACGGTAATAGCAGGAGTTCATCATCCCTCACCTGGACTCAGTGAGGAGCTCTATAAAGTGTTCAAACAGGGACAGGTGCAGTTCGTAGGGTGCATGGAGCCACACCTGAGGAGACAGAAAGAACATTTGAAAACCTCTACAAACATACCACACCAGAAAACCAACAACATTATTTTGTCAGCAGGGACCACGTTTGGCTCGATTTGGATCAGTTGCCCTGAAGCCCATTGTGTTTGGCTTGCACCAAGGACCACCAACCACCATTTTGGCTCAATCTGGATCAGTTTCCCAGAGGCCATTTCCCCTCAAAACTGGAGCCAGTTCCCCTGAGGCCCATTGGTTTAGTGCTAACCTCGAAGTCACAGAGCAGGTCCTGGAAGGCGGTGGTGTTGGGGATGATGGAGGTCTCGTGGCCGCTGTCTACTGTTCCCACCAGGGAGAAGGTCAGGTGCAGGATGTGGCTATTGAGCAGGTGACGCTTCTTCTTCAACAACATGGCCAGCAGCTAGAGAGCGAATAACAGACACATACTACAGTTAGACTGAGTTATATTACTGTTGTACTAGAACTACAGCAGACAGGATGTGACTGTTCAGAAGGTGACGATTCTTCTTCAACAGTATGGCCAACAGGTACAGCAGAGAAACAACAGTTTTTATCTGAGCAACAATGTTCACACAAACATTGTGTGGTGTGTCCACAAATGTATTGCAAATTAAACTTGAGTGTGAACTAGGCCATATTGCATTGTGGGTAGTGTAGTTGTACCTGGTAGCCTTTGATGCGCTCCATCTCCTTGCTGGCCAGCGGGTTGCTCTTGACGACGCACACCATCGCCTTGACGGCCGCGTAGAGACCCTCAACGTCCTGCGCCATGGCAACCAGGCCCAAAATGGCCGCCGCCCCGCCTACGTACTGCAGGTTAGTCGCCACAGGCTTGGGGACGAACGCACGCACACCTGGAAGAGAGTGGAGAAGAGGAGTTAGTCTACAGGTAAGGTGTGTGTGTAGTTGGTGGCCACAATTTGGGGACAAACGCACACCAAGAGTGGGGCAAAAAAGGTATTTTCTATTTATTTATTACAAATAAATTAAAAATGGGGTCTTTTTTACCCATTTCTCTCCCTAATTGCTAGTTTACAACCTTGTCTCATCGCTGCAACTCCTCAATGTTGTCGGGAGAGATGCAGGTCGAGACATACGTGCTCCGAAACATGACCTACCAAGCCACATACTTCTTAAAACACTGCCCGCTTAACCCGGAAGTCAGCTGCACAACGTGTCGGAGGATACACTGTTCAACTGATGACCGAAGTCAGCTTGCATGCGCCCGGCTTGCCACAAGGAGTCGCTAGAGCGTGATGAGCCAAGTAAATGCCCCCTGGCCAACCCTCCCTTAAACCGGACGGCGCTTGTCCAATTGTGGGCTGCCCGATGGGGCTCCTGGTCACGTAGATTGAACTCCAGGATATTGTGCGACCTCAACACTACGATGCAGTGCCTTACACCGCTGAGCCACTCGGGGCAAAAGTCATTTTAAAGGCACAATCTGTTGTTACAAGATTTAATAATTTAATTTTAATTTAATTTTATAAGGCCAATTCAACCCTGAATGATAGTTACATTATCCAGGTATCCTAACCCCTTACCCAGGTATCCTAACCCCTTACCCAGGTATCCTAACCCCTTACCCAGGTATCCTAACCCCTTACCCAGGTATCCTAACCCCTTACCCAGGTATCCTAACCCCTTACCCAGGTATCCAATGACAGCTGCTCCTATGGTGCGTGCTGGACCGTTGAGGTGACCAGCCGCATTGTGGATCAGCTTGACCGGAGTGGCATTCTCATGAGACGACACAGCCAACTGAGGAGAGGGGAGAGAAGGGGGAGAGGGGGAGAGGGGAGGAGGAGAGGGGGAGAGGGGAAGAGGGGAGGAGGAGAGGGGAGAGAAGGGGGGGAGAAGGGGGGAGGAGGGGGAGAGAAGGGGGAGAGGAGGAGAGGGGGAGGAGGAGGAGAGAGGGAGAGGAGGAGAAGGGGGGGAGGAGGGGGAGAGAAGGGGGAGAGAAGGGGGGGAGGAGGGGGAGAGAAGGGGGAGAGGAGAGGAGAGTGTTACAGGTGGGGTGTCCCTTATCCAGGATACCTGGGCCATAGTACATACAGGACCGTAGTACATACAGGACCGTAGTAGGCCTTGCTGTCCAGGTGTGTGTGTGTGTGTGTGTGTGTGTGTGTGTGTGTGTGTGTGTGTGTGTGTGTACGTTAGCGATGCTAACCTGTTTAGCGATGGCTTTGCTGTCCAGCTTGTTGTAGACCTTGCGTATCTTGGCCACGGTGAGGGCAGAGACAGAGAGGGCGTACAGGCTGAAGGATACCTTCTCCTCTGGGACCAGGGCGACTGGACATGAAGGCTCTCCAGTCTTGGAGTCTTTACCTGAAGGGGAGAGAGACACGACAATCCACCGCGGTTCCTCATACAACAACAGACAGTTACTCACAGGGAACGTGAACAGCCTGGAAGCTGTGTAGTTGGCTTACCACTCAATATGTGTGTGTTCTCTCGCTCTCTGTGTGTGTGTGTTCTGTGTGTGTGTTCTCTGTGTGTGTGTGTTCTCTGTGGGTGTGTGTTCTCTGTGGGTGTGTGTTCTCTGTGGGTGTGTGTTCTCTGTGGGTGTGTGTTCTCTGTGGGTGTGTGTTCTGTGTGGGTGTGTGTTCTGTGTGGGTGTGTTCTGTGTGTGTGTGGGTTCTCTGTGTATGTGTGTTCTTTGTGTGTGCTCTCTGTGTGTGCTCTCTTTGTCTCTCTGTGTGTGTGCTCTCTTTGTCTCTCTGTGTGTGTGTGTGTGTTCTCCTCTCTACTCTCGTCCCGTGTGGCTCAGATGGCAGAGCATGACACTTGCAATGTCAGGGCTGTCGGTTTGATTCCCACAGGGGGGGGGGGTGTATGTGAAAATACGTCTCTCTGCTAAAGGACTCATACGTAAACATAAAACATACAGAGCAGGTAGACGGCCTGAAAGCTGCCTGTGTAGTTGGGTCCGAGCTCGTACACCGCCGCGACGCTGGCAGCAGGAAGCCCCTCCTCCAGGAAGTGTGTGGGCCCCAGGCGCCACACCAGATTGGACAGCTGTCTCTGGGCAGGGGGCGTGCCTATGTAGCTGTACACGGTGCTGACCACAGGGGGGTTGGTGCTCCCGGAACCACCAGGAGAACTGTGGATGTAGTGGAGCTGGAGAGGAGAGAGAATCGACTGCTGTGAAAACAGTTTAACGTTTTAGCTAATGACACGCTGTTATTAAACATAAACCATATCTTTACGTACCTTCACACATTTAATATAGGTAGAGTCTTCAAGCCACTCACACACATCTGAGTTCAAATAGGCACACAGTCACACACAGTCACACACACAGTCACACACACACACACACAGTCACACACACACACACACACACACACACACACACACACACACACACACCTGAGTTCAAATAGGCATACAGTCACACACACACACAGTCACACACACACAGTCACACACAGTCACACAGAGAACACACACAGAGAACACACACAGAGAGAACACACACAGAGAGAACACACACACACACAGAGAGAACACACACACACGCACACACACGCACGCACACACACACACACACGCACACACAGACACGCACACACACACACACGCACACACACACACACACGCACACACACGCACGCACACACACGCACGCACACACACAGCCCCTACCTTGGTGGTTTGGAACAGTTGTCCGTCGATGTACAGCGTGGCCATGCTGTTTTTCAACATGCCTTTACTCATGACTAACAGCAGGTGGTGCCACTGACCCTCCACGATCAGCTCTCTGCAGCGGAACCTGGCACAGCAGGGCAGAACCTCGAAGAACGAAGACTCCTCGCTGAAATCATCCACTGTTGGGGGGGGTGAGGGGTGGGGGCATAGTAAATGTTAACATAAATGTTGTAAAAATGTTTTTCATATGGGTTTGAAAACAGGGCTGGGTCTTGAGGATTTTGGGGGCACGCGGCTGACTGGTTGACCACAGTTCTGACTCAAATCTGTAACATGACATACTTGAAAAGACAACATGTCACTAGTCGGCTGGGAAGTTAGTCACAATTTAGTACTTGGGCTAGCTTCATTTCCATCCCTGATGAGAGGAGGGAGAGAGGAGGGGTAGAGTAGAGGGAGAGGAGAGGAAGAGGAGGGAGAGGGGAGGGGTAGAGGAAGGAGAGAGGAAGGAGAGAGGAGGGGTAGAGGAGGGAGAGAGGAAGGAGAGAGGAGGGGTAGAGGAAGGACAGAGGAAGGAGAGAGGAGAGGTAGAGGAAGGAGAGAGGAGGGGTAGAGGAAGGACAGAGGAAGGAGAGAGGAGGGGTAGAGGAGGGAGAGGAGAGGAAGAGGAGGGAGAGGGGAGGGGTAGAGGAAGGAGAGAGGAAGAAGAGAGGAGGGGTAGAGGAAGGACAGAGGAAGGAGAGAGGAGGGGTAGAGGAGGGAGAGAGGAGGGGGAGATGAGGGAGAAGACACTGAAGTCATCTACTGTGGAAGAGGGAAGGATGTTGTTCCAAGGTTCACGTGATAAAACATCAGTGTTTACACAGGGGTTGAGATTGGGTAGCAAGTCATTCACTGTGAAAGGAAAAGACAATGTTGTGTGAACGTTGTAAAAACATTGTGTATTTGTGGTATAAGGGTTGAGTACGTGTGGTAGAGGGAGGACAGTAGCTTGCAGAGTCGAGAGCAGCGCTAGAATGAACCAGTGTGTGTGTGGATGTTTTTTCACTAAATTATTTACAGAGACTGTGTGAATTATGTAGAGATGTTAATCTGGGGAAGGGAGTGATTCCAGTACGAGATTATTCATCAGGTTTACAAACCTCTAAACCAGGAACAATATTTCAGTTTGGGTAAAGGGTGTGAGTCCACGTGCACACCTGTATGTATGAGTGTGTTTTCCTGCGTCCTTGTGTGTGCGTGCATGCGTTTGTACGTGCGTGCGTGCGTGCGTTCGTGCGTGCGTGCGTTTGTGCGTGCGTTTGTGCGTGCGTTGGTGCGTGTGTGCGTTCGTGCGTTTGTGCGTTTGTGTGTGCGTGTGTGTGCGTTCGTACCATAGCTCTGCAGCAGCTCCTCCTTGGTAGACACCGTCAGGGACCGGTCCTTAGCAGACAGAACCACGGCCAGACAGATATAGTGTTGTTCTGAGGATGTGGCCCGTCGGACCACCGTCAGCAGACGGACAGGGTGGGTGTGGGGGGCAGAGCTGAACCTCTCCACACAGAACCACGTAGAGTAGCTTAGACCAGACGGAGGGGGGAACAGGCGCTCTCCTACACGGAGGGAGGGAGAGAGGGAGAGAGCTGGTTAAATTAATGAGCTAATGATAACATGAGGATGAGAATTAATGAGCCTTCATACATGAGGATGAGAGAGACATAGGAGAGGAGAGAGGGAGAGGAAATAGGGAGAGGAGAGAGGCGAGTGGGAGAAGAGAGGTGAGAGAGAGGGGTGAAAGGGAGAAGAAAGAGAGAGGATAGGAGAGAGAGGGGCAAGAGAGAGAGGAGAGAGAGGGGCGAGAGGGAGAGGAGAGAGAGAGGAGAGAGAGGGGCAAGAGGGAGAGGAGAGAGAGGAGAGAGAGGGGCGAGAGGGAGAGGAGAGAGAGAGGAGAAAGAGGGGTGAGAGAGAGGGGCGAGAGGGAGAGGAGAGAGAAGAGAGAGGTAGCTAGCTAGGGGATGTAACCTAGGCTACGTCTTGGTTGTCGTGACACCGACCTGCTAGCTAGAGGATGTAACCTAGGCTACGTTTAGGTTGTAGTGACACCGACCTGCTAGCTAGAGGATGTAACCTAGGCTACGTTTAGGTTGTAGTGATATTGACCTGCTATCTAGAGGATGTAACCTAGGCTATGTTTAGGTTGTAGTGACACCGACCTGCTAGCTAGAGGATGTAACCTAGGCTACGTTTAGGTTGTAGTGATATTGACCTGCTAGCTAGAGGATGCAACCTAGGCTACGTTTAGGTTGTAGTGATATTGACCTGCTAGCTAGAGGTTGCAACCTAGGCTACGTTTAGGTTGTCGTGACACCGACCTGCTAGCTAGAGGACGTAACCTAGGCTACGTCTTGGTTGTCGTGACACCGACCTGCTAGCTAGAGGACGTAACCTAGGCTACGTCTTGGTTGTCGTGACACCGACCTGCTAGCTAGGGGACGTAACCTAGGCTACGTTTAGGTTGTAGTGACACCGACCTGCTAGCTAGGGGATGTAACCTAGGCTACGTCTTGGTTGTCGTGACACCGACCTGCTAGCTAGAGGACGTAACCGAGGCTACGTCTTGGTTGTCGTGACACCGACCTGCTAGCTAGAGGACGTAACCTAGGCTACGTCTTGGTTGTCGTGACACCGACCTGCTCCAATCCCAGAGACCACGGCTCCATCGCTGACTCCTCCTGTGTTGGCATTGTTAGAGGGAGCGTTGTGAGGAGCCAGGCTTGGCTGGAAAAGACACCTAGAGGCAGGAGGAGCATACAGTACATTAAATTACTAAATCTAATATAAACTGATACACAGTACACTGAGGGTAAAAAAACATTAAGAATATTAATTTGCCCTCATAACAGGCCGTCGTTGTAAATAAGAATTTCTTCTGAACTGGCTTGCCTAGTTAAATAAAAGGTTAAATAAAAATAAATAAATCAAAAACAGCCTCAATTGGTCGGGGAAATGGACTCTACAAGGTGTTGAAATCGTTCCACAGGGATCCCGGCCCATGTTGACTTCAATGTTTCCCACAGTTGTGTCCAGTTGACTAAATGTCCTTTGGGTGGTGGACCGTTCTTGATACACACGGGAAATTGCTAAGCGTGAAAAACCCAGCAGCGTTGCAGTTCTTCACACAAACCGGTGCGCCTGGCACCTACTACCACACCCTGTTCAAAGGCACTTAAATCTTTTGTCTTGCCCATTCACCCTCTGAACGGCACACACACACAATCCATGTCTCAATTGCCTCTAGGCTTAAAAAGTCAGTCTTTAACCTGTCTCCTCCCCTTCATCTACACTGATTGATGTGGATTTAACAAGTGACATCAATAAGGGATCATAGCTTTCACCTGGGATTCACCTGGTCAGTGTATGTCACGGAAAGGGCAGCCGTACTTAATGTTTTGTCCACTCAGTGTAATATATATAATCTAGAGGGAGCAATATGAAGGGGCCAGACTGGACAAGAACAGACACCTAGAGATATAATCTAGAGGGAGCAATATGAAGGGGCCAGACTGGACAAGAACAGACACCTAGAGATATAATCTAGAGGGAGCAATATGAAGGGGCCAGACTGGACAAGAACAGACACCTAGAGATATAATCTAGAGGGAGCAATATGAAGGGGCCAGACTGGACAAGAACAGACACCTAGAGATATAATCTAGAGGGAGCAATATGAAGGGGCCAGACTGGACAAGAACAGACACCTAGAGATATAATCTAGAGGGAGCAATATGAAGGGGCCAGACTGGACAAGAACAGACACCTAGAGACATAATCTAGAGGGAGCAATATGAAGGGGCCAGACTGGACAAGAACAGACACCTAGAGACATAATCTAGAGGGAGCAATATGAAGGGGCCAGACTGGACAAGAACAGACACCTAGAGACATAATCTAGAGGGAGCAATATGAAGGGGCCAGACTGGACAAGAACAGACACCTAGAGATATAATCTAGAGGGAGCAATATGAAGGGGCCAGACTGGACAAGAACAGACACCTAGAGATATAATCTAGAGGGAGCAATATGAAGGGGCCAGACTGGACAAGAACAGACACCTAGAGATATAATCTAGAGGGAGCAATATGAAGGGGCCAGACTGGACAAGAACAGACACCTAGAGATATAATCTAGAGGGAGCAATATGAAGGGGCTGTTTTAACGGTCATTATAAGTAGGTATGGAAATTGCAAAAAAGTCACTGTGGGGAAACCACAAAAGTAAAATCCTTAAATTCATCTTTAAAAAAAAAAATAACGTTTTTTTTACACGTCGAAATGAATTCGCCCCCAGTTCCACCCTCGATTTAGTTTGACACTAACTACATCCAACAGGAGTCCAGACCAACAAAAAAAAAAGAGCTGTCATGTCTGCTCAGTGTTTGCTTCACAACTCCTAGCTTTATTACCTCTAGTGGAGACAGAACAAAAAAGAGAATAGACAGAACACTTTTCTTCACAGTAAATCACTGACGTTACAAAGTCAATGACAGGATCTTAGCTTCTAAGAAACATGTGACTAAGTAAGACTCCTAGACCTCGGCTAGTAGTTATTTTCTCTCAACCTGGACATATCAGTAGGCTACTGCAGACCCACAAGCCCCTGCAGACCCACAAGCCCCTGCAGACCCACAAGCCACTGCAGACCCACAAGCCACTGCAGACCCACAAGCCACTGCAGACCCACAAGCCACTGCAGACCCACAAGCCCCTGCAGACCCACAAGCCACTGCAGACCCACAAGCCACTGCAGACCCACAAGCCACTGCAGACCCCTCATGAGTTTAGTTTTTTGCAGCACTCACCCCCGTCCAAGTTGCCCATCCCTGAGTTATCTGTTCTTTCTCTCTCTCAACATGAAAACATTGTTGTTGTCGTCGACACCCTGAATACCCACTTTGGGGATTTATGGTCTACGTTCTGACAAAATCTCGATGAAGAATGAAAGGAACGGTGTGAAATTGTCAAACATTAGCTTAGAACAGCGTTCTGTTCTGACGAAGTAAAAGAGTAAAACTATTAAAGTATTAAAAGAGCAGTAATGGAATTGGAAAACACAAAAAGACCAGGACCTCATCTATAACCGTGGCAGAAGTTATACACAAAAATATTTGCGTTTAAAAAATAAAATTAAAAAAAATTTAAAAAAAACATTTTTTAAAGACAACATACGTACAAAAATGTTGATTTCTAAACCTGCCGTGTTCCCTGTTATAGTCAGACCTGTCCTGAAACTGTGAATGAGCAGAAGAACTGCCCCCCCCCCCCCCATCATTCACCTTTTAAGGTGACAATAACACCTTTGTATACTGTGGAAGTATTGGAATGAGGCAGAAGCAGTTTTCTAAAGGAAATGGCGATGGCGAACGTGACCAAATGTCTTTGGGGGGAGGGGGGGGGTGACGGCAGAATGTTAAACTTTGCAGTGACATTTGCTATAAGTCTATCTGACAGACAGAAAAAAAAATGATTGCAAATTGCTGTAAAAAAAATATTTGTTTGAATTGAATAGGGCCTAATGTTTTGCTTTGACTTTTTCCCTCTCATTTATATGAAGCACTGAAACTTTGTCTGCTGACACACTACAATGTAAAATATCAACTGTCTGTTGAGCACGGAAATGTACAAAAAATATTAGCCTAGGACATAGATGCCTATTTATAATTATTTAAAAAAATGCGAGGATGGGCCTCCCGAGTGGCGCAGTGGTCTAAGGTACTGCATCAGTGATAGCTGTGCCATCAGAGATTCTGGGTTTGAGTCCAGGCTCTGTCGTAGCCGGCCGCGACCGGGAGGCCCATGGGGCGACGCACAATTGGCCCAGCGTTGTCCGGGTTAGGGAGGGTTTGGCTGGTAGAGATATCGTTGTCCCATCGTGCACCAGTGACTCCTGTGGCGGGCCGGGCGCAGTGCATGCGGACCAGGTCGCAAGGTGTACGGTGTTTCCTCCGACACATTGGTGTGGCTGCCTTCCAGGGTTAAGTGGGCATTGTGTCAAGAAGCAGTGCGGCTTGGTTGGGTTGTATTTCGGAGGACGCACGGCTCTCGACCTTCGCCTCTCCCGAGTCTGTACGGGAGTTGCAGCAAAGAGACAAGACTGTAACTACCAATTGGAAACCACGAAATTGTGGAGAAAAAAGGGATTTAAAAAAAACGCAACTACATTGAACAAAAATATTGACGGAGTTACCATTCAGATAAGGATACATTCATTAAGCCCTAATCTATGGATTTGACATCTGTTGGTCATAGACGCAGAGGCGTGGATCAAAAAAACAGTCAGTATCTGGTGTGACCCCCATTTACCTCATGAAAACCAGTCAGTATCTGGTGTGACCCCCATTTACCTCATGAAAACCAGTCAGTATCTGGTGTGACCACCATTTGCCTCATGCAGCACGATATCCTTCAGAGTTGATATTTAATGGCTTTGCGAAGTTGCTCGATATTGGCAGGAACTGAAACTAGCTGTCGTACACGTCGATCCAGAGCATCCCAAACATGCTCATTGGGTGACATGTCTGGTGAGTATGCAGACCACGGAAGAACTGGGGCATTTTCAGCTTCCAGGAATTGTGCACAGATCCTTGCGACATGGGACCGTTCATTATCATGCTGAAACATGAGGTGATGGTGGTGGATGAATGGCACGACAATGGGCCTCAGGATCTCCTCACGGTATCTCTGTGCATTCAAATTTCCATTGATAAAATGCAATTGTGTTCATTGTCCGTAGCTTATACCTGCCCATACCATAACCCCACCATGGGGCACTCTGTTCACACCGTTGACATCATTAAACCGTCTGCCATCTTCCCGGTACAGCTGAAACCGGGATTCATCCGTGAAGAGCACACTTCTGCAGCGTACCAGTGACCATCGAAGGTCAGCATTTGCCCACTGAAGTAGGTTATGACGCCGAACTGCAGTCAGGTCAAGACCCTGGTGAGGACGACGGTCACGCTGATGAGCTTCCCTGAGACGGTTTCTGACAGAAAACCCACCGTTTCATCAGCTGTTTGGGTCTCAGACGATCCAGCCAATAAAGAAGTCGGATGTTGAGTTCCTGGGCTGACGTGGTTACTTCCACGTGGTCTGCGGTTGTGAGGCACGTCGGATGTACTGCCAAATTCTCTAAAGCGACGTTGGAGGCGGCTTATGGTAGACGCACGGTTTCTAAATGAGGCCCCTGGGCCCCTCCCTCCTCTGTGGTTTGCTAATAGCCATCGCTATCCTATCTACAGAAACAACAGTGTCTCTTAAATACACACACTCAAGTTTGTACTCCCTATTTACACACATCGACTGTTCCCGTGTGTGTTGTGACAGACCAGTTAATGATGCCCCAACCATTTAGAACCAACCTACCAGCTGCCCCAGAACTTTCCCTATATGAGCCAGCTGTGTGTGTGTGTGTGTGTGTGTGTTGGGGGATGGGTCCTAATAGGGGCTGGGGTATTAATATTTCATAGTGACAGATGGGGTAGAGGGGACGGGGTGTGTGTGCGGTGTGGATAGTCTCGTGTTGCTTTTGTGTTGAACAAAAGTGGGACATTGCCTGTTTGCTTCCAGAGACAACATGTACTATTCTGACGCAGCTGGGCACAGCGGGATGGAGATGGGGTTGGACTGGATGACTTTAACCATAGAAATAAATAATAACAATAACAATAAGCAACAAACAAAGCACTCTGTCATGTAGGAAGTACAGAGCATTCAGGAAGTACTCAGACCCTTTGGTTCTTCCACATTTTGTTACGTTACAGCCTTATTCTAAAATAGATTTTTTATTTAATTTTTAAAATGTCCACATCAATCTACACATAATACTACATAATGACAAAATGAAAACAGGTAAATTTGTATACATTTTTCCAAATTAATAAAATATTTAAAAACAGAAATACCTTATAAGTATTCAGACCCTTTGCTTTGAGACTCGAAATTCAGCTCAGGTGCATCCTGCTTCTATTGATCAATTTTATTGGAATCCACCTGTGGTAAGTTCAACTGATTGGACATGATTTGAAAAGGAACACACCTGTCTATATAAGGTCCCACAGTTGACAGTGCACGTCAGAGTAAAAACCAAGCCATGACGTCAAAGGAATTGCCCGTATAGCTCAAAGACAGAAATGTGTCGAGGCACAGATCCGGGGAAGAGTAACCAACGGCGCTGACGGAGATGGCAGCTCCGAGAAAACGTTGTAGTATTTTTATTTTTTTTATGTACTATTTCTTACATAATTAGCTCAGGAAATGCTTTGTGTCATTACATACAGCCGGGAAGGACATTTGGATATTAGAGTGGCTGTATCTCACCAGAACTACCAGCATTACGACCAGGAATGCTACTTCCCTGGAGCAGCTCCTGTGTTCACTCTCCCCAGAGCAATTGAACTTATTCCAGAGGCCGACCCAAAACAACAACAGGGGAGGAGAGGCACGAGGCAGCCTGCTGGTTCGACTTAGGAGGCCCGCACAACCCCCCCCCCCGTCCACCGCTTCCGAGTATATTACTCGCTAATGTTCAGCCTTTGGATAACAAAGTTGATGAGCTTAGAGCAAGGATTTCTTTCCAGAGATACATTGGGCCTGTAACATACTTTGTTTCACGGAAACATGGCTCTCTCGGGACACTCTGTCGGAGTCAGTAAAGCCAGCAGGATTCTCAGTACATCACGCAGACAGGAATAAATCTCTCTCTGGGAAGCAGAAGAGCGGGATTTAATGATTAATGACTCTTGGTGTAGTTTTAGGCACATACAGGAACGAGTGATTTTGTTCACCTGACCAAGAATACGTCACAATTAAATGCCGACCATATTATCTCCCAAGAGAATTCTCCTCCGTCACCGTCAAGACCGTTTACATCCCACCTCAAGCTGAAACCTCGCGGCCCTCAAAGAACTTCACTGGACTTGATGCAAACTGTACACCACAAACCACAGTATTTATGTGAGCTGGGGATTTTAACAAAGCAAATCTGAGGCCTGAAATTCTAGCAACATGTTGACTGTCTTACTCGCACTACTAAGACTCTCGGCCATTGCAATTCAAAATTCCGGGATGCTTACAAGGCCCTCCCCCACCCTCCTGTCGGCAAATCTGACCACGGCTTCAGAAACTCAAACAGGAAGAGCCCGTGCTTCGTACTACTCAACGCTGGTCTGACCAATCAGAATACACACTTCAGGATTGTTTTGATCACGTGGACTGGGATATGTTCCATGGTAGCGTGCAAAAATAATCTAGACGCATACGGTGCCTGAGTTCATAAGGAAGTGTACAGGAGATGTAGTACCCACTGTGACTATTAAAGCCGACCCTAACCAGAAACTGTGGATAGACGGTAGCATTCACGCGACTGGCAACATGGCAGAATATAAACGATGTAATTATTCACTCCGCAAGGCAATGAAACAATCAAACAAGCTAAACGTCAGTATAGAGACGAAGTAGAGTCGCAATTCAACGGCTCAGACACGAGACGTGTGTGGCAGGGACTACAGACAATCACGGACTACAAAAGGAAAACCAGCTACGTCACAGAGACCGACGTTTTGCTTCCAGCTAAACACTTCGCACACTTTGTGGATAAACCAGTGCCGCCGACGACGTCCTTCTCCGTGGACGAAAAAAACATTTAAACGTGTTAACAAGGCAGCCGGTCCAGACGGCATCCCGAGCCGCGTCCTCGGAGCAGACCAGTCGGATGGAGTGTTTACGGACATATTCAATCACTCCCTATCCCAGTCTGCTGTCCCCACATGCTTCAAGATGAGCACCATTGTTCCTGTACCCAAGAAGGCAAATATAACTGAACTAAATGACCAGCACTCACTTCTATCATCATGAAGTTCTTTGAGAGACTAGTCAAGGATCATATCACCTCCACCTTACCTGACAACCCTAGACCAACTTCAATTTCCTTACCGCTCCAATAGGTCCACACGGGGGCCCCTCAGGGATGTGTGCTCAGCCTCTTCCTGTACTCCCTGTTCATCCACGACTGTGTGGCCATGCACGCCTCCAACTCAATCATCAAGTTTGCAGATGACACAAAAGTAGTAGGCTTGATTACCAATGACGATGAGGGAGTTATTTTCCACCATAATTTGCAAATAAATTCATAAAAAATCCTACAATGTGATTTTCTGGGAAAAAAAATCTCATTTTGTCTGTCATAGTTGAAGTGCACCTATGATGAAAATTACAGGGCCTCTCATCTTTTTAAGTGGGAGAACTTGCACAATTGGTGGCTGACTAAATACTTTTTTGCCCCACTCTATATCAATGATGTTGCTCTTGCTGCTGGTGAATCTCTAATCCACCTCTACGCAGACAACACCATTCTGTATACTTCTGGCACTTAATTGGACACTGTGTTAACTAACCTCCAAAAGCGCTTCAATGCCATACAACACTCCTTCCGTGGCCTCCAACTGCTTTTAAATGTTAGTAAAACTAAATGCACGCTCTTCAACCGATTGTTGCCAGCACTCACCCGCCCGACTAGCATCACTACTCTGGACGGTTCTGACTTAGAATATGTGGACAACTACAAATACCTAGGTGTCTGGCTAGACTGTAAACTCTCCTTCCAGACTCAAATTAAACATTTCTAGTCCAAAATGTAATCTAGAATCGGCTTCCTATTTCGCAACAAGGCCTCCTTCACTCATGCTGCCAAACATACCCTCGTAAAAACGGACTATCCTACCGATCCTTGACTTCGGCGATGTCATTTACAACATAGCCTACAACACTCTACTCAGCAAATTGGATGCAGTCTATCACAGTGCCATCCTTTTTGTCACCAAAGCCCCATATACTACCCACCACTGCGACCTGTATGCTCTCCTTGGCTGGTCCTCGCTACATATTCGTTGCCAAACCCACTGGCTCCAGGTTATCGATAAGTCTTTGCTAGGTAAAACCCCACCTTATCTCAGCTCACTGGTCACCATAACAGCACCCACCTGTAGTACGCGCTCCAGCAGGTATATTTCACTGGTCACCACCAAAGCCAATTCCTCCTTCGGCCGACCTCATCCCCATATTGTTATTTATCTTCTTCTTGCTCATTTGCACCCCAGTATCTTTACTTGCTCATCATCTTCTGCACATCTATCACTCCAGTGTTAATGCTAAATTGTAATTATTTCGTCTCTATGACTTATTTATTGCCTTACCTCCCTAATCTTCTACATTTGCACACTGTACATATATTTTTCTATTGTCTTACTGATTCTACGTTTGTCCATGTGTAACTCTGTGTTGTTGTTTGTGTTGCACTGCTTTGCTTTATCTTGGCCAGGTCGCAGTTGAAAATGAGAACTGTTCTCAACTTGCCTACCTAGTTAAATTAAGGTGAAATAAAATATTTAAATAATGTTGCTCGTCCACATATATAGTCTTAAATCATTCCTACTTAAATTTGTGTGAATTGAGTATATGTTGCATAATTTGTTAGATATTACTACACTGTCGGGAACTAGAAGCACAAGCATTTCGCTATACCCGCCATAACATCTGATAGTCACGTGAAAAATGTGATTTTAACAGTTCTGCAGCATTGAAGGTCCCCATGAACAAACGGGCCACTATCATTCTTAAATGGAAGAAGTTTGGAATCACCAAGAGCTGGCCAAACTGAGCAATCGGGGGGGGGGGGGGCCTTGACCAAGAATCTGATGGTCACTCTGAATGAGCTCCAGGGTTCCTTTGTCGAGTTGTCCTTCTGGAAGGTGATCCTTCCAGGACGACAACCATCTCTGCAGCAGTCCACCAATCAGGTCTTTATGGCAGTGTGGCCAGAGGGAAGCCACTCCTCAGTAAAAGGCACGTGACAGCCCACTGTCATTTGTCTCCCTGAAATAACATTGGAGGCGGCTTATGGTAGATTCTCTGGCAACAGCTCTGGTGGAAATTCCTGCACTCAGCATGCCAACTGCACGCTCCCTCAAAACATCTGTCGCATTGTTTTGTGTGACAAATTTTAAAAAACACATTTGTACATGGTAAAACTCGACAGTCAAAAAAACATATCATAAGGAATAAGCTTTTGAAGTGTCTGTCCTATATCTGAGATATAAGAATACTGGTTCACCCCCTATGCACTTTTTACAGCCCGGTATTGGGTTACACAACATGACCAAAAGTATGTGGACACCTACTTGTCGAACATCTCATTCCAAAATCACGGGCATTAATATGGAGTTGGTCCCCCTTTTGCTGCCACAGCAGCCTCCACTCTTCTGGGAAGACTTTCCACTAGATGTTGGAACATTGCTGCTATAACAGCCTCCACTCTTCTGGGAAGGCTTTCCACTAGATGTTGGAACATTGCTGCTATAACAGCCTCCACTCTTCTGGGAAGGCTTTCCACTAGATGTTGGAACATTGCTGCTATAACAGCCTCCACTCTTCTGGGAAGGCTTTCCACTAGATGTTGGAACATTGCTGCTATAACAGCCTCCACTCTTCTGGGAAGGCTTTCCACTAGATGTTGGAACATTGCTGACATAACTGCCTCCACTCTTCTGGGAAGGCTTTCCACTAGATGTTGGAACATTGCTGCTATAACAGCCTCCACTTTTCTGGGAAGGCTTTCCACTAGATGTTGAAACATTGCTGCAGGGACTTGCTTCCATTCAGCCACAAGATTAGTTGGTTTGGGCACTGATGTTGGGCGGTTAGATCTGGCTCGCAGTCGGCGATCCAATTCATCCCAAAGGTGTTCGATGGGGTTGAGGTCAGGGCTCTGTGCAGACCAATCAACTATTTCCACACCAATCTCAACAAACAATTTCTGCATGGACCTCGCTTTGAGCACAGGGGCATTGTCATGCTGAAACAGGACAGGTGCTTCCCCAAACTGTTGCCACAAAGTTGGAAGCACAGAATCATCTAGAATGTCATTGAATGCTGTCGCTTTAAGATTTCCCTTCACTGGAACTAAGGGTCCTAGCCAAAACCATGAAAAACATCTCCATGCCATTATTCATCCTCCACCAAACTTTACAGTTGGCGCTATGCATTTGGGGCAGGTAGCGTTCTCCGGGCATCCTCCAAACCCAGATTCGTCCATCGGACTGCCAGATGGTGAAGCGTGATTCATCACTCCAGAGAACGCATTTCCACTGCTCCAGAGACCAATGTCTGAGAGCCTTTACACCACATCAGCCAAATCATTGCGCATGGTGATCTTAGGCTTGTGTGCGGCTGCTCCGGCCATGGAAACCCATTTTAAGAAGCTCCCGACGAACAGTTCTTGTGCTGACATTACTTCCAGAGGCAGTTAGGAACTCCGTAGTGAGTGTTGCAACCCGAGGACAGACCATTTTTATGCTCTTCAGCAGTGGTCCTGTTCCGTGAGTTTGTGTGGCCTACCACTTTGCGGCTGAGCCGTTGTTGCTCCGAGACGTTTCCACTTCACGATAACAACACTTACAGTTGACCGGGGGTCAGCTCAAGAAGGCCAGACATTTGACGAACTGACTTGTTGGAAAGTTGGCATCCTGTGACGATGTCACTTTCTTCAGTACGGGCCATTCTACTGCCAATGTTTGTCTATGGAGATTGCATGGTGGTGTGCTCGATTTTATACACCTGTCAGCAACGGATGTGGCTGAAATAGCCAAATAGCCAGTCAGTTTTGTGAGAATACATTTTTTTCTTCGAAATGAGGATTGTCCCCAACAGAGACCTTGGTCCTTTCTGCTATCAGCCCATATAAATGCAGTGAATAACAGATTCACTGCATGGAACAACAGATCATTATAGATGCAGCGACTGCTGTGAACGTCGTAGAGCCCCCGGACATTGTCGTGTTGTGTGAGAGTCTCATCTTTATCATTCTGCCCTACACCCAAACAAGGGCACTGCGTCCATCCACCTCTGGCCTGCTCGCCTCCCTACCACTGAGGAAGTACAGTTCCCGCTCAGCCCAGTCAAAACTGTTCGCTGCTCTGGCCCCCCAATGGTGGAACAAACTCCCTCACGACGCCAGGACAGCGGAGTCAATCACCACCTTCCGGAGACACCTAAAACCCCACCTCTTTAAGGAATACCTAGGATAGGATAAAGTAATCCTTCTCACCCCCCCCCTTAAATGATTTAGATGCACTATTGTAAAGTGGCTGTTCCACTGGATGTCATAAGGTGAACTCACCAATTTGTAAGTCGCTCTGGATAAGAGCGTCTGCCAAATGACTTAAATGTAATGTAAATGTTGTAGCTCAAAAGGTTTCTTGGTTTTTAGAGAGACTATTGAGTGACCGTTTCCTCGTCCAGATCCTCTCGTGTAGAAAAAGACAGCTTTCACAAGCCCAATGTCACGGAATAGACGCCAACTTCATATCGGCGGAAAGAAGGGATTGAGCTGCATCCAGCTATTCTATATTCAAAATGACATCACCGTGTGGCAGTAACCGTTAAGAGTCAATATATCCAGGATTACTAGAACGGGTAACAGAGAGAACCCATGTGTTTTATACTTTTCCATTACAATGACCCCCCCCCCCCTCTGATTTCTCCCTCCACTGGTGTGTGTGTGTGTGTGTGTGTGTGTGTGTGTGTGTGTGTGTGTGTGTGTGTGTGTGTGTGTGTGTGTGTACGCATGTCAGAAAGGAGAGGGAGAATAACCTCCCTGCTGTGACAGGGACAGGTGTTTTTTATTTTTATTTTATTTCACCTTTATTTAACCAGGTAGGCTAGTTGAGAACACCTTTATTTAACCAGGTAGGCTAGTTGAGAACACCTTTATTTAACCAGGTAGGCTAGTTGAGAACACCTTTATTTAACCAGGTAGGCTAGTTGAGAACAAGTTCTCATTTACAACTGCGACCTGGCCAAGATAAAGCATAGCAGTGTGAACAGACAACACAGAGTTACACATGGAGTAAACAATTAACAAGTCAATAACACAGTAGAAAAAAAAGGGGAGTCTATATACAATGTGTGCAAAAGGCATGAGGAGGTAGGTGAATAATTACAATATTGCAGATTAACACTGGAGTGATAAATGATCAGATGATCATGTACAGGTAGAGATATTGGTGTGCAAAAGAGCAGAAAAGTAAATAAATAAAAACTGTGGGGTTGAGGTAGGTGAAAATGGGTGCGCTATTTACCAATAGATTATGTACAGCTGCAGCGATCGGTTAGCTGCTCAGATAGCTGATGTTTGAAGTTGGTGAGGGAGATAAAGGTAACCTCCCTGCTGGGACAGACAGGTGTTCCTGACCTCAATAACCTCCCTGCTGTGACAGAGACAGGTGTTCCTGACCTCAATAACCTCCCTGCTGTGACAGAGACAGGTGTTCCTGACCTCAATAACCTCCCTGCTGGGACAGAGACAGGTGTTCCTCACCTCAATAACCTCCCTGCTGGGACAGAGACAGGTGTTCCTGACCTCAATAACCTCCCTGCTGTGACAGAGACAGGTGTTCCTGACCTCAATAACCTCCCTGCTGTGACAGAGACAGGTGTTCCTGACCTCAATAACCTCCCTGCTGTGACAGACAGGTGTTCCTGACCTCAATAACCTCCCTGCTGTGACAGAGACAGGTGTTCCCGACAGAAATAATATACAATAAAAAAAAATGTAATAACGACAAGGAAAACTGAAGGTAACAAAACAAGCACGATGAAATCTGTCTGGTGGAACCAACAGAACCAAAGGAATAACCCCAAAAGTGCAAGTGACGACAGCAAGGGGTCGCAATATTCTAACAACTTTCGCAAAATTCCCAGGTTTGAAATCTCAGTTGGAGGATTCAGAGAATCAGAAGGAAATAACACAGGGAGGGATTTCTGGAAATCTCAGGGAATTTTAGGAACATTTTGACAACAGCGAATAAAATAAATGTGTGTATACCCAAAAGCCCTGTGTGTGTGTGTGTGTGTCTGTGTGTGTGTGTCTGTGTGTGTGTGTGTGTGTCTGTGTGTGTGTGTCTGTGTGTGTGTGTGTGTGTGTGTGTCTGTGTGTGTGTGTGTGTGTGTGTGTGTCTGTGTGTGTGTGTGTGTGTGTCTGTGTGTGTGTGTGTGTCTGTGTGTGTGTGTGTGTGTGTGTGTGTGTGTGTCTTCTCACCCAAAGCCCTCCAGCGAGGTGTCAAACTCCACGAAGGCTGGAGTGACGGCCGAGCCGTGAAGGCGGATGTCGTGGGGCGTTGTCATGGAGACCAGGCACTTGACCCGTGTGAGCGGCACGGTGCTCCCCTCGGCCGAGCGCACCAGGCTACGGCTGATCCGGTACTGACTGTTGTCTTCACCGGCCGCTGGGAACACGGTGTCGGGACCAAAACAGCCTTCCATCGATATAGTCATAGAGTCTGTGGGACACGAGATGAAATGTTAGAACACACCTCATCTGCTACAGGGAAGCATTGAAACAGGGCCTAGGAGTAGAGGAAGGAGGTACTGTTAGACTATTGAAACAGGGCCTAGGAGTAGAGGAAGGAGGTACTATTAGACTATTGAAACAGAGTCAGAGGAAGGAGGTACTATTAGACTATTGAAACAGAGTCAGAGGAAGGAGGTACTGTTAGACTATTGAAACAAGACCTAGGAGTAGAGGAAGGAGGTACTATTAGACTATTGAAACAGAGTCAGAGGAAGGAGGTACTATTAGACTATTGAAACAGAGTCAGAGGAAGGAGGTACTGTTAGACTATTGAAACAGAGTCTGAGTAGAGGAAGGAGGTACTATTAGACTATTGAAACAGGGCCTGAGTAGAGGAAGGAGGTACTATTAGACTATTGAAACAGGGCCTAGGAGTAGAGGAAGGAGGTACTGTTAGACTATTGAAACAGGGCCTGGGAGTAGAGGAAGGAGGTACTATTAGACTATTGAAACAGAGTCAGAGGAAGGAGGTACTGTTAGACTATTGAAACAGGGCCTGGGAGTAGAGGAAGGAGGTACTGTTAGACTATTGAAACAGGGCCTAGGAGTAGAGGAAGGAGGTACTGTTAGACTATTGAAACAGGGCCTAGGAGTAGAGGAAGGAGGTACTATTAGACTATTGAAACAGAGTCAGAGCAGAGGAAGGAGGTACTGTTAGACTATTGAAACAGGGCCTGAGAGTAGAGGAAGGAGGTACTATTAGACTATTGAAACAGAGTCAGAGCAGAGGAAGGAGGTACTGTTAGACTATTGAAACAGGGCCTAGGAGTAGAGGAAGGAGGTACTGTTAGACTATTGAAACAGGGCTTAGGAGTAGAGGAAGGAGGTACTATTAGACTATTGAAACAGGGCCTAGGAGTAGAGGAAGGATGTACTGTTAGACTATTGAAACAGGGCCTAGGAGTAGAGGAAGGAGGTACTATTAGACTATTGAAACAGGGCCTGAGAGTAGAGGAAGGATGTACTGTTAGACTATTGAAACAGGGCCTGAGAGTAGAGGAAGGAGGTACTATTAGACTATTGAAACAGAGTCAGAGCAGAGGAAGGAGGTACTGTTAGACTATTGAAACAGGGCCTGAGAGTAGAGGAAGGAGGTACTATTAGACTATTGAAACAGAGTCAGAGCAGAGGAAGGAGGTACTGTTAGACTATTGAAACAGGGCCTGAGAGTAGAGGAAGGCGGTACTATTAGACTATTGAAACAGGGCCTGGGAGTAGAGGAAGTAGGTACTATTAGACTATTGAAACAGGGCCTAGGAGTAGAGGAAGGATGTACTGTTAGACTATTGAAACAGGGCCTAGGAGTAGAGGAAGGAGGTACTATTAGACTATTGAAACAGGGCCTGAGAGTAGAGGAAGGATGTACTGTTAGACTATTGAAACAGGGCCTAGGAGTAGAGGAAGGAGGTACTGTTAGACTATTGAAACAGGACCTAGGAGTAGAGGAAGGAGGTACTATTAGACTATTGAAACAGGGCCTGAGAGTAGAGGAAGGATGTACTGTTAGACTATTGAAACAGGGCCTGGGAGTAGAGGAAGGAGGTACTGTTAGACTATTGAAACAGGGCCTGGGAGTAGAGGAAGGAGGTACTATTAGACTATTGAAACAGGGCCTGGGAGTAGAGGAAGGAGGTACTATTAGACTATTGAAACAGGGCCTAGGAGTAGAGGAAGGATGTACTGTTAGACTATTGAAACAGGGCCTAGGAGTAGAGGAAGGATGTACTGTTAGACTATTGAAACAGGGCCTGAGAGTAGAGGAAGAATGTCATGTTTAGCTATTGAGAGAGAATGAGGTCATTTTCATTTGGATAATATCCCATTACAGTGAGGGAAGGACAATTTAGAGATTGTTGTTACAGCTAAATAACCCTTCCCACATTGCAAACATTCCCTTACTAAATAGACAACATTAATCAAACACGATCATTAGCCTGACAAACTGAGGCTTTCCCGTTATACTTTGACAAGACTGGCGGTTTACATGAAATTACCCAGAGGCTGTAAATTGAGCCTAATTGGGACTATCTTGGGAAGATAGTCAAGACATTAACTTTTACGGAAGGTAGTGCTGAGCGATTAATGCTTTTTTGAGGTAATTTCTGTTAGGTTATTAAAAAAAAAATGTTTTTCCCGAATTGTGGTTTTGTTCATTTTTGTTGTTGCATTAAATGCATTATGAAATAATTACGTTATAATGATTATAGAGCTTTTTAATGGAAATTCCAAAGACCAAAAAATAGTGAACATTCAATTGCCAAAACATTGAAAATGTTCCATTGTCTCTGTCAGGTCCACATTCGGTAGACATCAGTAGAGAAATAGGAAATTACAATGAAATAATATTTCAGTTGTGTCTATTACTTAGTTTTAATGTCATGACTTTATTCATGTTCATTCCTCAAAGTCATCATCTCTGCTCAGGCAGTATCAGCCAGCCATCTAGGTTATCTCTGTGCTCTCCTTAAAGTCATCATCTCTGCTCAGGCAGTATCAGCCAGCCATCTAGGTTATCTCTGTGCTCTCCTTAAAGTCATCATCTCTGCTCAGGCAGTATCAGCCAGATCATCTAGGTTATCTCTGTGCTCTCCTTAAAGTCATCATCTCTGCTCAGGCAGTATCAGCCAGATCATCTAGGTTATCTCTGTGCTCTCCTTAAAGTCATCATCTCTGCTCAGGCAGTATCAGCCAGCCAGATCATCTAGGTTATCTCTGTGCTCTCCTTAAAGTCATCATCTCTGCTCAGGCAGTATCAGCCAGCCATCTAGGTTATCTCTGTGCTCAACCTTAAAGTCATCATCTCTGTTCGAGCAGTATCTCTAAAACGGCGCCTTGGGCTATAAATAAATAAATGGAATTCAAGTAATTGAGCTGACGTCAGTCAATTAGTTGTTTAATAACAGAAAGATCCAAATTAAATTGAAGTTTTAATCACTCAGCACTGACGGACAAATTGACCTCAGGTAATTATCTGAAGGTGATTAGTCAAGGTCTAGGAAGCAGCCCACAGAACGTCGTCGGTTTAGGTTGCAGCGACATTTCAATAACGTTACAATAAGCTCCTTCTGGTGTGCAATCGTGAAGGATTACCGTCTCCAGAACGTCATTTCCACTGGCAATTAAAGCGAGAGAAAGAGAGGAAGCTCATCTTCTGGCGAAAACCCCTCAATCTATTCTCCACTACAGTAACTGACTGGATACAACCGAATGGATCAACGAGCAGCAGGAGGATATAAAAGGAAAAATAATTTGCTGGGAGTAATTTGTTGGCCTTTTCAAACTGCACGTCTTTCCTCCTGTCCATCTCACCCTGCAGAAAAACTTTCTGGTAACACTTTCTAATGACGCACGCAGACATAATTCCTTACGCTGCATCTATAAAGCCTTACGCTGCATCTATAAAGCCTTACGCTGCATCTATAAAGCCTTACGCTGCATCTATAATGCCTTACGCTGCATCTATAATGTCTTACGCTGCATCTATAATGCCTTACGCTGCATCTATAATGCCTTACGCTGCATCTATAATGCCTTACGCTGCATCTATAATGCCTTACGCTGCATCTATAATGCCTTACGCTGCATCTATAAAGCCTTACGCTGCATCTATAAAGCCTTACGCTGCATCTATAATGTCTTACGCTGCATCTATAATGCCTTACGCTGCATCTATAATGTCTTACGCTGCATCTATAATGATCTGTTGTTCCATGCAGTGAATCTGTTATTCACTGCATTTATATGGGCTGATAGCAGTAAGGCCAAATAATAACTTTCCTCATATACTATTTCTACATTGTAGAATTATATATATATATTCTACAATGTAAAAATCAAATATATATATATATATATATATATATATATATATTTGATTTTATTTATTTATTTAATCTTTATTTAACTAGCCACGTCAGTTAAGAACAAATTCATATTTACAATGACGGCCTATTTACAAATGATTGACACCCTCGATAAAGATGAGCATTTAATGACTATAAAATGAATAAAAAATAATATTATTTTAATCTAATTCTGCCAGGAGGCTGAAACTTGACCATAAGTGGATCTTAACAATATATGACGGCCGACCTCGGCCAAAGCCGGACGACTCTGGGCCGCCCTATGGGATTCCCAATCACGGCCGGCTGTGATGCAGCCTGGATTCGAACCAGGGTATGTGTAGTGACACCTCTAGCACCGAGATGCAGTGCATTAGACCGCTGCGCTACTTGGGAGCCCAATATTAGTGATGAAATCAAAACTATAATATAACACATATGGAATCATGTAGTAACCAAAAAAGTGTTTAACAAATCAAAATATATTTTATATTTGAGATTCTTCAAAGTAGCCACCCTTTGCCTTAACGACAGCTTTGCACACTCTTGGCATTCTCTCAACCAGCTTCATGGGGTAGTCACATGGAATGCATTTCAATTAATAGGTGTGACCTGTTAAAAGTAAAAAATGCATTGGGGGGGGAGGAGTACAGAAGATAGCCCTATTTGGTAAAAGACCAAGTCTATATTATGGCAAGAACAGCTCAAATAAGCAAAGAGAAATGACAGTCCATCATTACTTTTAAGACATGAAGGTCAGTCAATCCGGAAAATGTTCATGAACTTTGAAAGTTTCTTCAAGTGCAGTCTCGAAAACCATCAAGCGCTATGATGAAACTGGCACTCATGAGGACCGCCACAGGAGAGGAAGACCCAGAGTTACCTCTGCTGCAGAGGATAAGTTCATTAGAGTTAACTGCACAAATTGCAGCTCGAATAAATGCTTCACAAAGTTCAAGAAACAGACACATCTCAACATCAACTGTTAAGAGACTGCATGAATCAGGCCTTTATGGTCAAATTGATGTAAAGAAATCACTACTAAAGGACACCAATAAGAAGAAGAGACTTGCTTGGGCCAAGAAACACACGCAATGAACATTAGATTAGGTGAACGGGTTATCTCCGCATGTGTGGTTCTCACTGTGAAGCATGGAGGAGGTGGTGTGATGGTGACACGGTCTGTGATTTATTTAGAATTCAAGGGACACTTAACCACCATGGCTACCACAGCATTCTGCAGCGATAAGCCATCCCATCTGGTTTGTGCTTAGTGGGACTATCATTTGTTTTTCAACAGGACAATGACCCAACACACCTCCAGGCTGTTTAAGGGCTATTTGACCAAGAAGGAGAACGATGGAGTGCTGCATCAGATGACCTGGTCTCCACAATCACCTGACTTCAACCCAATTGAAATGGTTTGGGATGAGTTTAACCACAGAGTGAAGGAAAAGCAGCAAACAAGTGCTCAGCATATGTGGGAACGCCTTCAAGACTGTTGGAAAAGCTGGTTGAGGTGAAGCTGGTTGAGAGAATGCCAAGAGTGTGCAAAGCTGTCATCAAGGCAAACAGTGGGTACTTGAAGAAACTAAAATATATTTTGATTTGTTTTAACACTTTTTTGGTTACTACATGATTCCATATGCGTCATTTCATAGTTTTGATGTCTTCACTGTTATTGTCAATGTAGAAAATAGTAAAAAATTAAGAAAAACTCGAATGAGTAGCTGTGTCCAAACTTTTGACTGGTAGTGTGTGTGTGTGTGTGTGTGTGTGTGTGTGTGTGTGTGTGTGTGTGTGTGTGTGTGTGTGTGTGTGTGTGTGTGTGTGTGTGTGTGTATATATATATATATATACACATATACACACACACAATGCATATATATACACACATATACATATATACACAC
>NC_088236.1:5755423-5897923 GCF_036934945.1 Oncorhynchus masou masou | reverse complement strand
TATTAAAAGGGGGGTACCTAGTCAGTTATAATGGTTTTACCACAGCTACAACACTATTAAAAGGGGGTACCTAGTCAGTTATAATGGTTTTACCACAGCTACAACACTATTAAAAGGGGGTACCTAGTCAGTTATAATGGTTTTACCACAGCTACAACACTATTAAAAGGGGGTACCTAGTCAGTTATAATGGTTTTACCACAGCTACAACACTATTAAAGGGGGTACCTAGTCAGTTATAATGGTTTTACCACAGCTACAACACTATTAAAAGGGGGGTACCGAGTCAGTTATAATGGTTTTACCACAGCTACAACACTATTAAAAGGGGGGTACCGAGTCAGTTATAATGGTATTACCACAGCTACAACACTATTAAAAGGGGGGTACCTAGTCAGTTATAATGGTTTTACCACAGCTACAACACTATTAAAAGGGAAAGGGGGGTACCTAGTCAGTTATAATGGTTTTACCACAGCTACAACACTCTGACTCTGAATTACTCTATAACGCAAAAAGGTTTTCATTGTCTTCTCAGGAATTCTGTCTCATTCCCATTGGTCTCATCTGCCACACACGTCATTAAATGCTGTGACTCTCTGTGGAGACTGGGCCTTGGTGATCAGGTTACTCTGTGAACTTGGTATCGTTTGATTGGTCAACGGTGGCTTATTTTTGGGTTGAAAGGTTAAAAACTTCAGTTGTTCTAAATGGAATGAAATGTCTTTTGTTCTCTCTCTCTCTCTTATCCTGTATCAGGTCCAAGGAGGAAGGATGGATGATCAATTCTCATTTCCTAGACTTCTAAAAGGCATCTCTTTGTTCACGTTTTGTCCCGTAAGTCAACTTTCGTATCTATACGCTTAAAATAATGCCTCTTAATGCTTTGTACATTACGCTGTTATGCCTTGTATTGTGAATCAATTCATTTTTTTTTTTTTACCAAGTCATTAAATAATACTTGCTTTGACATTTGGCTTCTCATGACCAGTCCTTGACCTTAATCAGCTAAACACAGTAAACTTTATGACACCCAGTTCAACTGTAGCCTCTTGCATATTGCTAATTATCTTACGGAGTAAAATAAACATTTTAAATGGGCTAATTGATTCATTTTTATTATGAATTGATTCATTGTTTGAGTCTACAGAGGATCATTGTTCATTTTTATAAGAAAGAAAGTCAGATGACTTCTTCTCTGGCTCTGTGTGTGTGTGTCTGTGTGTGTGTGTGTGTCTCTGTCTGTGTGTGTGTGTCTGTGTGTGTGTGTGTGTGTGTCTCTGTCTGTGTCTGTCTGTCTGTGTGTGTGTGTGTGTGTCTGTCTGTCTGTCTGTCTGTCTGTCTGTCTGTCTGTCTGTGTGTGTGTGTGTGTGTGTGTGTGTCTGTGTCTGTGTGTGTGTGTGTGTGTGTCTGTCTGTGTGTGTGTCTGTCTGTATGTCTGTCTGTCCGTGTGTCTGTCTGTCCGTGTGTCTGTCCGTCTGTCCGTGTGTCCGTCCGTCTGTCCGTGTGTCCGTCCGTCCGTCCGTCCGTCCGTCCGTCTGTCTGTCCGTCCGTCCGTCCGTCTGTGTGTGTGTGTGTCTGTCTGTCTGTCTGTGTGTGTGTGTGTGTGTGTCGAGCCCAACTGTCTGTATCCTATCCTGTATCCAGCTGACCGGCCATGCAGCAAATTAGGCCAATTGTGACTCCACCCAGACTCCTCTAAATAACATTAAAAACCCGTCAAAACCGATTCTTTCCCTTTTATGTAAAAGAACCATTGACATCATTACGAGTTTATTCGGGGGGGTTATGCCAGACCTTAGTGACAGAGAGCTCTGTTTACTATGTGTGTGTGCAATTAAATGTGTGATGAGGTAAATGTTTTAGAGGTAAATGGACTTATAATGATGTGCCACATCTGGTCCTGCAGTGTGTGTGTGTGTGTGTGTGTGTGTGTGTGTGTGTGAGAGACTCTGTCTGCCTGCATCCCACCCTCACCTCAGGGCCATAGGCTGCAGGGCCTGTGAGGCCAGCCTCTCAAACATCCTCTGCAGTGGTGGGTGTAGGGGGTGTTCCTCGTCTCCCAGGGCCAGGCTGCAGCGCTGCAGTAGTCTGCTGTGGAGACCTGCTTCACACAGGATCTGCTGGTTTCTCTCACTGTGGACCAGCAGCTGCAGGATGTTAGCTACTGCTAGCTGAAGGTCCAGAGCATGCTGGGTAGGGAGAGGGAAGGGACATTTTTTTTATTTTTTTATTTTACCTTCATTTAACCAGGCAAGTCAGTTAAGAACAAATTCTTATTTTCAATGACGGCCTAGGAACAGTGGGTTAACTGCCTGTTCAGGGGCAGAACGACAGATTTGTACCTTGTCAGCTCGGGGGTTTGAACTTGCAACCTTTCGATTATCAGTCCAACGCTCTAACCACTAGGCTACCTGCCGCCTCTACACTCTAACCACTAGGCTACCTGCCACCTCTACACTCTAACCACTAGGCCACCCTGCCTCCTCTACACTCTAACCACTAGGCCACCCTGCCACCTCTACACTCTAACCACTAGGCTACCTGCCACCTCTACACTCTAACCACTAGGCCACCCTGCCACCTCTACACTCTAACCACTAGGCTACCCTGCCACCTCTACACTCTAACCACTAGGCTACCCTGCCACCTCTACACTCTAACCACTAGGCTACCCTGCCACCTCTACACTCTAACCACTAGGCTACCCTGCCGCCTCTACACTCCAACCACTAGGCTACCCTGCCGCCTCTACACTCTAACCACTAGGCCACCCTGCCACCTCTACACTCTAACCACTAGGCTACCCTGCCACCTCTACACTCTAACCACTAGGCTACCCTGCCACCTCTACACTCTAACCACTAGGCCACCCTGCCACCTCTACACTCCAACCACTAGGCTACCCTGCCGCCTCTACACTCCAACCACTAGGCTACCCTGCCACCTCTACACTCTAACCACTAGGCCACCCTGCCGCCTCTACACTCTAACCACTAGGCCACCCTGCCACCTCTACACTCCAACCACTAGGCCACCCTGCCTCCTCTACACTCTAACCACTAGGCTACCCTGCCACCTCTACACTCCAACCACTAGGCTACCCTGCCACCTCTACACTCCAACCACTAGGCTACCCTGCCACCTCTACACTCCAACCACTAGGCCACCCTGCCTCCTCTACACTCTAACCACTAGGCTACCCTGCCACCTCTACACTCTAACCACTAGGCCACCCTGCCACCTCTACACTCTAACCACTAGGCCACCCTGCCACCTCTACACTCTAACCACTAGGCTACCCTGCCACCTCTACACTCCAACCACTAGGCTACCCTGCCACCTCTACACTCCAACCACTAGGCCACCCTGCCTCCTCTACACTCTAACCACTAGGCTACCCTGCCACCTCTACACTCTAACCACTAGGCCACCCTGCCACCTCTACACTCTAACCACTAGGCCACCCTGCCACCTCTACACTCTAACCACTAGGCTACCCTGCCACCTCTACACTCCAACCACTAGGCTACCCTGCCACCTCTACACTCCAACCACTAGGCCACCCTGCCTCCTCTACACTCTAACCACTAGGCTACCCTGCCACCTCTACACTCTAACCACTAGGCCACCCTGCCACCTCTACACTCTAACCACTAGGCCACCCTGCCTCCTCTACACTCTAACCACTAGGCTACCCTGCCTCCTCTACACTCTAACCACTAGGCTACCCTGCCGCCTCTACACTCCAACCACTAGGCTACCCTGCCACCTCTACACTCTAACCACTAGGCCACCCTGCCTCCTCTACACTCTAACCACTAGGCTACCCTGCCTCCTCTACACTCTAACCACTAGGCTACCCTGCCGCCTCTACACTCCAACCACTAGGCTACCCTGCCTCCTCTACACTCTAACCACTAGGCTACCCTGCCTCCTCTACACTCTAACCACTAGGCCACCCTGCCACCTCTACACTCTAACCACTAGGCCACCCTGCCACCTCTACACTCTAACCACTAGGCTACCCTGCCACCTCTACACTCCAACCACTAGGCTACCCTGCCACCTCTACACTCCAACCACTAGGCCACCCTGCCTCCTCTACACTCTAACCACTAGGCTACCCTGCCACCTCTACACTCTAACCACTAGGCCACCCTGCCACCTCTACACTCTAACCACTAGGCTACCCTGCCTCCTCTACACTCTAACCACTAGGCTACCCTGCCTCCTCTACACTCTAACCACTAGGCTACCCTGCCGCCTCTACACTCTAACCACTAGGCCACCCTGCCGCCTCAACACTCTAACCACTAGGCTACCCTGCCTCCTCTACACTCTAACCACTAGGCCACCCTGCCACCTCTACACTCTAACCACTAGGCTACCCTGCCTCCTCTACACTCTAACCACTAGGCTACCCTGCCTCCTCTACACTCTAACCACTAGGCTACCCTGCCGCCTCTACACTCTAACCACTAGGCCACCCTGCCGCCTCAACACTCTAACCACTAGGCTACCCTGCCGCCTCTACACTCTAACCACTAGGCTACCCTGCCGCCAAATGAATAGTTAAGTTTTGGTGTCTTTAACGTTTGTGACAGACGCGCATCTTGTTGAAGGCAAACTCTGTGTCATAGAGTGTGTTATGACACAGCTAAACCAGAAAGATACACAGATATTCAGACATGTACAACTCTTAGGGAGGAAATGGACCTCTTGTACAACTTTTGTTCCTCATTCACCTCATTTTTGGACTAAGAGGAAATTGTAGTAAACTTTATTCCATTTTTACCGACTCGTATCACTGAGAGAAAGTAACACATTCATCCTGAGAACAGGGACACAAGAAGTGGGTGTGGCCTCCTCGGCACTTCCTTACCTCTGGTTGGCTGTCGGAGCTGACGGAGGCCAGCAGGTCCAGCATTGCTAGCCCCGCCCCAGGGTGGATGACCACCGAGTCCGACGAGGAGGAAGAGTTGGCCAGTTGTAGTTTCATGTTTAGGTCCGTCAAGGCTCGGACCCCTGCAGGGGGGCCTGATGTGCCCTGGTAGCCGTGCCTGTGTTTTCGGTGACAGTAAGTTAGTCGTTAGTGACAGTCAACAGTTTCCCGGTGTGTATCAAGAATGGTCCAATGGACATCCAGCCAACTAGACACAGCTGTGGGAAGCATTGGAGTCAACATGGGTCAGCATCCCTGCGGAACGCTTTCGACACCATGTAGAGTCCCTGTCCCCAACGAATTGAGTCTGTTCTGTGTGCAAAAGCGGATACAACTCAATATTAAGGTGTTCTTAATGTCCGACATACTCAGTATCCATTGGGAACTATCTAAATAAAGTGCTGCCAAAATATTGTGGGGTTGAGTCCGATGAGAGGGAAAATAAATCCACAATTGATGTCCTAATCTTTCCTTTCAAAGGGATCATAGAATAAAAATCACCTATTTTGCTAAACTCTGGGATTTTTACTTTGAAAACTGCAATGTTGATTAACAAAGTGTCTCTGTAAAAGTGATTAAAGAGATTAAACACGAGAGGTTTAAAAGGTTAAGTCAGTTTAGAGTTGACACTGACTCACACCCAGGCCTGTATTCATTTAATTAGAGAAAAATAGCCACGTTGATGCAGTCATGGAAATGATACAACCGGTGGGTTGGTTTCCCCTACAGAGCAGTGAGGAGAGAGGGCTTAAATGAAGGGGTCAGCAGAACCAGGATGAAAACAGAGAGAGAACAAAGAGAGGGGAGAGAGAACGAGAGAGAGAGAGAGAGAGAGAGAGAGAGAGAGAGAGAGAGAGAGAACAACGAGAGAGAGAGAGAGAGAACGAGAGAGAGAGAGAGAGAGAGAGAGAGAGAACAAAGAGAGGAGAGAGAGAGAGAGAGAGAGAGAACAAAGAGAGGAGAGAGAGAACGAGAGAGAGGATAAGAGAGAGAGAAAGAGAGAGAAAGAAATAGGTCAGAATGCAAAGAACAAGAGGAATTCACATAACATAGCAGCAATAGCTGACATAAGGGAAAGATAGCAGCAATAGCTGACATAAGGGAAAGATAGCTACATGACATAGCAGCAATAGCTGACATAAGGGAAAGACAGGAGAGAGCAACATGACATAGCAGCAATAGCTTACATAAGGGAAAGAGAGAGGAGAGAGCAACATGACATAGCAGCAATAGCTGACATAAGGGAAAGAGAGGAGAGAGCAACATGACATAGCAGCAATAGCTGACATAAGGGAAAGAGAGAGGAGAGAGCAACATGACATAGCAGCAATAGCTGACATAGGGGAAAGAGAGAGGAGAGAGCAACATGACATAGCAGCAATAGCTGACATAGGGGAAAGAGAGAGGAGAGAGCAACATGACATAGCAGCAATAGCTGACATAAGGGAAAGAGAGAGGAGAGAGCAACATGACATAGCAGCAATAGCTGACATAGGGGAAAGAGAGAGGAGAGAGCAACATGACATAGCAGCAATAGCTGACAGGGGAAAGAGAGAGGAGAGAGCAACATGACATAGCAGCAATAGCTGACATAAGGGAAAGAGAGAGGAGAGAGCAACATGACATAGCAGCAATAGCTGACATAAGGGAAAGAGAGAGGAGAGAGCAACATGACATAGCAGCAATAGCTGACATAAGGGAAAGAGAGAGGAGAGAGCAACATGACATAGCAGCAATAGCTGACATAGGGGAAAAGAGAGGAGAGAGCAACATGACATAGCAGCAATAGCTGACATAAGGGAAAGAGAGAGGAGAGAGCAACATGACATAGCAGCAATAGCTGACATAGGGGAAAGAGAGAGGAGAGAGCAACATGACATAGCAGCAATAGCTGACATAGGGGAAAGAGAGAGGAGAGAGCAACATGACATAGCAGCAATAGCTGACATAAGGGAAAGAGAGAGGAGAGAGCAACATGACATAGCAGCAATAGCTGACATAAGGGAAAGAGAGAGTAGCATGATAAAGGAAGAGGAGTGCAGAGCGCAGTAGCTACCTCTTCCTGGCGAGCGCTGGCGTACCCCAGGGGGATGGCAGGGAGGTCTCGTGAGTGAGGCAGGGGGGAACCTGCTCCGCACGACTGAACACAGCACACACACACACACATTCAGGACACACACACACAGACAAACATGGATGGACAAGAGTAGCACACAGCCAGGCAGTGCCAAAGATTAGAGGAGAAAAAGAGAGAAAGAGAGGAAAGAGAGAAAAGAGGAAGATGTTAGTCAGAAGGCTGAAAGAGAAGAGCGCTCAGAGCATAGCTAGCTAGCACACTACAAGGAGGCTAATGCTACCAGGAGGCTAATTTTACAGCACACTACCAGGAGGCTAAAGCTACCAGGAGGCTAATGCTACAGCCCACTACCAGGAGGCGAATGCTACAGTACACTACCAGCTCACTACCAGGTCACTAATGCTACAGCACACTACCAGGAGGCTAATGCTACAGCTCACTACCATGAGGCTAATGCTATAGCACACTACCAGGAGGCTAATGCTACAGCACACTACTAGGAGGCTAATGCTACAGCACACTACCAGGAGGCTAATGCTATAGCACACTACCAGGAGGCTAATGCTACAGCACACTACCAGGTCACTAATGCTACAGCACATTACCAGGAGGCTAATGCTACAGCACACTACCAGGAGGCTAATGCTACAGCACACTACCAGGAGGCTAATGCTACAGCTCACTACCAGGAGGCTAATGCTACAGCACACTACCAGGAGGCTAATGCTACAGCACACTACCAGGAGGCTAATGCTACAACACACTACCAGGAGGCTAATGCTACAGCACACTACCAGGAGGCTAATGCTACAGCACACTACCAGGAGGCTAATGCTACAGCACACTACCAGGAGGCTAATGCTACAGCTCACTACCAGGAGGCTAATGCTACAGCACACTACCAGGAGGCTAATGCTACAGCACACTACCAGGAGGCTAATGCTACAACACACTACCAGGAGGCTAATGCTACAGCACACTACCAGGAGGCTAATGCTACAGCACACTACCAAGAGGCTAATGCTACAGCACACTACCAGGAGGCTAATGCTACAGCTCACTACCAGGAGGCGAATGCTACAGCTCACTACCAGGAGGCTAATGCTACAGCTCACTACCAGGAGGCTAATGCTACAGCTCACTACCAGGAGGCTAATGCTACAGCACACTACCAGGAGGCTAATGCTACAGCTCACTACCAGGAGGCTAATGCTACAGCACACTACCAGGAGGCTAATGCTACAGCACACTACCAGGAGGCTAATGCTACAGCTCACTACCAGGAGGCTAATGCTACAGCACACTACCAGGAGGCTAATGCTACAGCACACTACCAGGAGGCTAATGCTACAGCACACTACCAGGAGGCTAATGCTACAGCACACTACCAGGAGGCTAATGCTACAGCACACTACCAGGAGGCTAATGCTACAGCACACTACCAGGAGGCTAATGCTACAGCACATGCATGTGAAGGTTTGGTTACACTACACCAATGTTTCCCAATCCTGGTCCGGGGGGGGGGTTGATTATTTGAGTCATCTGTATAATATAATACCAAAATGTGTGCCCCTTGTGGTACCCAGGACCTTGTTTGGAGAGACCTGCACAACAGTGTGGCAGGTAAGCTCTTCATTCACAAGGCAGCACAGCCCAGTCAAAACTGCACAACTGCATTGAGGTATGTGAGAGTCCAAGTGAAGCCACTGTTTTGAGTCTCAGACGTGATCTGAGAGGAACTTGATATTTAAATCTGTGGGGGCTTTGCATCGATGAATCTGCGACTGCAGATTGGTGACTTGTTCGTCGGAGCTTTGATTGTCCCGGGATGTATTATCAAGCCAGTTGAAAGAACAAATTCTTATTTACTCCGGGCAAAACCCGGAAGGCGCCGGGCCAATTGTGCGCCGCCCTATGGAACTCCCAAAATCACGGCCGGATGTGATACAGCCTGGATTTGAACCAGGGCCTGTAGTGACGCCTCTAACACTGGTGATGCAGTGCCTTAGACCGCTGCGCCACTCGGGAGCACATTGATTCAACAACCCTTGATTGGTTAGACTCCTTTTGGCCTGTTTAACTAATCACTGACCTGTTGAGGGAGTCAATCACTGACCTGTTGAGGGAGTCAATCACTGACCCGTTGAGGGAGTCAATCACTGACCCGTTGAGGGAGTCAATCACTGACCCGTTGAGGGAGTCAATGACTGACCTGTTGAGGGAGTCAATGACTGACCTGTTGAGGGAGTCAATGACTGACCTGTTGAGGGAGTCAATGACTGACCTGTTGAGGGAGTCAATCACTAACCCGTTGAGGGAGTCAATCACTGACCTGTTGAGGGAATCAATCACTGACCTGTTGAGGGAGTCAATCACTGACCTGTTGAGGGAGTCAATCACTGACCTGTTGAGGGAGTCAATCACTGACCTGTTGAGGGAGTCAATCACTGACCTGTTGAAGGAGTCAATCACTGACCTGTTGAAGGAGTCAATCACTGACCTGTTGAGGGAGTCAATCACTGACCTGTTGAGGGAGTCAATCACTGACCTGTTGAGGGAGTCAATCACTGACCTGTTGAGGGAGTCAATCACTGACCTGTCAAATGAGTGGGCCTAGAGTCTGTTTCAGTGAGAAACAGTGACTGACGTACCTGTCGAAGGAGTCGGTGGCCATCTTATGAAGGTAGATGAAGAGCTTGCTGCAGTGTTTGAGGGTGGGGCAGATGTTGTCCCCGGTCCCGCCCCCTGCTCCGGCTGCAACCCCGTCGTCCTCCAGCAGCCTCAGGAAGGGCTGGGCGTTGGAAGGGAACACTCCCGTGACTCCAACCTTCTTGGCCTCAGAGAAACAACCCAGCAGCCTGAAGGTGGTGGGGCATGGGTCAATAATCAATCAATCAATCAATCAATCGTATTTATTTATACTGAACAAAAATATAAGCGCAACATGCAAAAAATGTCAAAGATGTTACTGAGTTTACAGTTCATATAAGGAAATCAGTCAATTTAAATAAATTCATGAGGCTCTAATTTATGGATTTCACATGACTGGGCAAGGGCGCAGCCATGGGTGGGCCTGGTTTGGCCCACCACCCTCAGACGATCCCGCAGGTGAAGAAGCTGGATGTGGAGGTTCTCTGGCAACAGATCTGGTGGACATTCCTGCAGTCAGCATGCCAATTAAATGCTCCCTCAAAACTTGAGACATCTGTAGCATTGAGTTTTGTGACAAAACTATACATTTTAGAGTGGCCTTTTATTGTCCACAGCACAATGATATAGGCCACACTTGTCAGGTGGATGGATTATCTTGGCAAATGAGAAATACTCACTGACAGAGATGTAAACAAATTTGTGCACAGAATGAGAGAAATAAGCTTTTTTTGTTTCGTATGGAAAATTTACGGGATCTTTTATTCCAGCTCATGAAACATGGGAGCAACAACTCACACGTTTCGTTTATATTTTTGTTCAGTGTAGACAGCCCTTTAATCATCATCATCATCATCATCATCATCATCATCATCATCATCATCATCATCAGCAGAAGTCTCATGTGAAGACTCACGATCTACCACACTTCAATACTCATCACTGTTTAACGATTAGTTGGGTCCATGTCCTGTCCTATACATGTCCATTACATGTCCTATACTATACATGCCCTGTCCTATACTATACATGTCCTATCCTATACTATACATGCCCTGTCCTATACATGTCCTATACATGTCCTGTCCTATACATGTCCTATACTATACATGTCCTGTCCTATACATGTCCTATACTATACATGCCCTGTCCTATACTATACATGCCCTGTCCTATACATGTCCTATACTATACATGTCCTGTCCTATACATGTCCTGTCCTATACATGTCCTGTCCTATACATGTCCTATACTATACATGTCCTGTCCTATACATGTCCTATACTATACATGCCCTGTCCTATACATGCCCTGTCCTATACATGTCCTATACTATACATGTCCTATACTATACATGTCCTATACATGTCCTGTCCTATACATGTCCTATACTATACATGTCCTATACATGTCCTATACTATACATGTCCTGTCCTATACATGTCCTATACTATACATGCCCTGTCCTATACATGCCCTGTCCTATACATGTCTTATACTATACATGTCCTGTCCTATACATGTCCTATACTATACATGTCCTATACTATACTATACATGCCCTGTCCTATACATGTCCTATACTATACATGTCCTATACATGTCCTGTCCTATACATGTCCTATACTATACATGTCCTATACTATACTATACTATACATGCCCTGTCCTATACTATACATGTCCTATACTATACATGTCCTATACTATACTATACATGCCCTGTCCTATACATGTCCTATACTATACATGTCCTATACATGTCCTATACTATACATGTCCTATCCTATACTATACATGTCCTGTCCTATACATGTCCTATACTATACATGTCCTATACTATACATGTCCTATACTATACATGCCCTGTCCTATACATGTCCTATACTATACATGTCCTATACATGTCCTATCCTATACATGTCCTATACTATACATGTCCTATCCTATACTATACATGTCCTATACTATACATGTCCTATACTATACATGCCCTGTCCTATACATGTCCTATACTATACATGTCCTATACATGTCCTGTCCTATACATGTCCTATACTATACATGTCCTATACTATACATGTCCTATCCTATACTATACATGTCCTATACTATACATGTCCTATACTATACATGCCCTATACTATACATGTCCTATACTATACATGCCCTGTCCTATAGATGTCCTATACTATACATGTCCTATACTATACATGTCCTATACTATACATGTCCTGTCCTATACATGTCCTATACTATACATGTCCTATACTATACATGTCCTATACTATACATGTCCTATACTATACATGCCCTATACTATACATGTCCTATACTATACATGTCCTGTCCTATACATGTCCTATACTATACATGCCCTGTCCTATACATGTCCTATACTATACTATACTATACATGCCCTGTCCTATACATGTCCTATACTATACATGTCCTATACATGTCCTGTCCTATACCTGTCCTATACATGTCCTGTCCTATACATGTCCTATACTATACATGTCCTGTCCTATACATGTCCTATACTATACATGTCCTAAACTATACTATACTATACTATACTATACATGCCCTGTCCTATACATGTCCTATACTATACATGTCCTATACATGTCCTGTCCTATACATGTCCTATACTATACATGTCCTATACTATACTATACTATACTATACATGCCCTGTCCTATACATGTCCAATACATGTCCTATACTATACATGCCCTGTCCTATACTATACATGTCCTATACTATACATGTCCTATACTATACATGCCCTGTCCTATACATGTCCTATACTATACATGTCCTATACATGTCCTGTCCTATACATGTCCTATACTATACATGTCCTATACTATACATGTCCTATACTATACATGCCCTGTCCTATACATGTCCTATACTATACATGTCCTATACATGTCCTGTCCTATACATGTCCTATACTATACATGTCCTATACTATACATGTCCTGTCCTATACATGTCCTATACTATACATGTCCTATACTATACATGTCCTATACTATACATGCCCTGTCCTATACATGTCCTATACTATACATGTCCTATACATGTCCTGTCCTATACATGTCCTATACTATACATGTCCTATACTATACATGCCCTGTCCTATACATGTCCTATACTATACATGTCCTATACTATACTATACATGTACTGTCCTATACATGTCTTATACTATACATGTCCTGTCCTATACATGTCCTATACTATACATGTCCTATACTATACATGTCCTATACTATACATGTCCTATACTATACATGCCCTGTCCTATACATGTCCTATACCTGCCCTGTCCTATACCTGTCCTGTCCTATACATGTCCTATACTATACATGTCCTATACTATACATGTCCTATACCTGTTCTATACATGTCCTATACTATACATGTCCTGTCCTATACATGTCCTACACATGTCCTGTCCTATACATGTCCTATACCTGTCCTATACATGTCCTATACTATACATGTCCTATACCTGTTCTATACATGTCCTATACTATACATGTCCTGGCCTATACCTGTCCTACACATGTCCTGTCCTATACTGTACCTGACAGCGTCTGCCAGTTTTTCATACTGGATCTCCGTCCTGAAGAAGTGTGAGTTGGCGGGTTCGTAGCGCATGGCAGCGGTCAACGTGCAGAAGACGGTGTGGAGGAGCTCAAACACTTGGTTCTGATTGGCCCGTTCCCACCCGTGACACGGCGGCTGACACAGAGAGCGCTCCATGGCAACGAGTAGGGACGTCACATACACAAAGCCCCCGACCTTCCGGAAGACTGTCCGTGTGCGATGGCTTTCTCTCAGCACAGCCAGGAGAGTCTAGCAGAGAGGGAGAGGAGGTTAGGGCTGGGTGGGTGGCTGGGTGATGGCTTTCTCTCAGCACAGCCAGGAGAGTCTAGCAGAGAGGGAGAGGAGGTTAGGGCTGGGTGGGTGGGTGGGTGGGTGATGGCTTTCTCTCAGCACAACCAGGAGAGTCTAGCAGAGAGGGAGAGGAGGTTAGGGCTGGGTGGGTGGGTGGGTGATGGCTTTCTCTCAGCACAGCCAGGAGAGTCTAGCAGAGAGGGAGAGGAGGTTAGGGCTGGGTGGGTGGGTGGCTGGGTGATGGCTTTCTCTCAGCACAACCAGGAGAGTCTAGCAGAGAGGGAGAGGAGGTTAGGGCTGGGTGGGTGGGTGGGTGGGTGATGGCTTTCTCTCAGCACGGCCAGGAGAGTCTAGCAGAGAGGGAGAGGAGGTTAGGGCTGGGTGGGTGGCTGGGTGGGTGATGGCTTTCTCTCAGCACAGCCAGGAGAGTCTAGCAGAGAGGGAGAGGAGGTTAGGGCTGGGTGGGTGGGTGATGGCTTTCTCTCAGCACAGCCAGGAGAGTCTAGCAGAGAGGGAGAGGAGGTTAGGGCTGGGTGGGTGGGTGGCTGGGTGATGGCTTTCTCTCAGCACAGCCAGGAGAGTCTAGCAGAGAGGGAGAGGAGGTTAGGGCTGGGTGGGTGGGTGGGTGGGTGGCTGGGTGGCTGGGTGATGGCTTTCTCTCAGCACAGCCAGGAGAGTCTAGCAGAGAGGGAGAGGAGGTTAGGGCTGGGTGGGTGGGTGGGTGATGGCTTTCTCTCAGCACAGCCAGGAGAGTCTAGCAGAGAGGGAGAGGAGGTTAGGGCTGGGTGGGTGGGTGGGTGGGTGGCTGGGTGGCTGGGTGATGGCTTTCTCTCAGCACAGCCAGGAGAGTCTAGCAGAGAGGGAGAGGAGGTTAGGGCTGGGTGGGTGGGTGGGTGGGTGGCTGGGTGGCTGGGTGATGGCTTTCTCTCAGCACAGCCAGGAGAGTCTAGCAGAGAGGGAGAGGAGGTTAGGGCTGGGTGGGTGGGTGGGTGATGGCTTTCTCTCAGCACAGCCAGGAGAGTCTAGCAGAGAGGGAGAGGAGGTTAGGGCTGGGTGGGTGGGTATAGATGTGTGTGTAGGTGTAGGTGTGTAGGTGTGTGTGTAGGTGTGTAGGTGTGTGTGTAGGTGTGTAGGTGTGTGTGTGTTGAGGTGTGTGTGTAGGTGTGTGTGTGTTGTGTGTGTGTGTGTGTGTGTGTGTGTGTTGAGGTGTGTGTGTGTGTGTGTGTGTTGAGGTGTGTGTGTGTGTGTGTTGAGGGTGTGTGTGTGTGTGTGTGTGTGTGTGTGTGTGTGTGTGTGTGTGTGTGTGTGTGTGTGTGTGTGTGTGTGTGTGTGTGTGTGTGTGTGTGTGTGTTGAGGTGTGTGTGTGTGTTGAGGTGTAGGGTGTGTGTGTGTGTGTAGGTGTGTGTGTGTGTAAGTGTAGGTGTGTGTTGAGGTGTGTGTGTGTGTGTGTTGAGGTGTGTGTGTGTGTTGAGGTGTGTGTGTGTGTGTGTGTGTGTGTGTGTGTGTGTGTTGAGGTGTGTGTGTGTGTTGAGGTGTGTGTGTGTGTGTGTGTGTGTGTTGAGGTGTGTGTGTGTGTGTGTGTGTGTTGAGGTGTGTGTGTGTGTGTTGAGGTGTGTGTGTGTGTGTGTGTGTTGAGGTGTGTGTGTGTGTGTGTTGTGTGTGTGTGTGTGTGTGTGTGTGAGTGTGTGTGTGTGTTGAGGTGTGTGTGTGTGTGTGTTGAGGTGTGTGTGTGTGTGTGTGTGTGTGTGTGTGTGTGTGTGTGTGTGTGTGTGTGTGTGTGTGTGTGTTGAGGTGTGTGTGTGTGTGTGTTGAGGTGTAGGTGTGTGTGTGTGTAGGTGTGTGTGTGTGTAAGTGTAGGTGTGTGTTGAGGTGTGTGTGTGTGTGTGTGTGTTGAGGTGTGTGTGTGTGTTGAGGTGTGTGTGTGTGTGTGTGTGTGTTGAGGTGTGTGTGTGTGTGTGTGTTGAGGTGTGTGTGTGTGTGTGTTGAGGTGTGTGTGTGTGTGTGTGTGGTGTGTGTGTGTGTGTGTGTGTGGGAGTTGTGTGTGTGGGAGTTGTGTGTGTGTGTGGGAGTTGTGTGTGTGTGTGGGAGTTGTGTGTGTGTGTGGGAGTTGTGTGTGTGTGTGGGAGTTGTGTGTGTGTGTGGGAGTTGTGTGTGTGTGTGGGAGTTGTGTGTGTGTGTGGGAGTTGTGTGTGTGTGTGGGAGTTGTGTGTGTGTGTGGGAGTTGTGTGTATCTCACCTGTAGTATGTCTGTTTTGAGCTGTAGCTCGGTGGACGAGGCAGAGTGCATCAGACCCAGTAGTGTGTGTGTGTGTAGGTGTGTATCTCACCTGTAGTATGTCTGTTTTGAGCTGTAGCTCGGTGGACGAGGCAGAGTGCATCAGACCCAGTAGTGTGTGTGTGTGTGTGTGTAGGTGTGTATCTCACCTGTAGTATGTCTGTTTTGAGCTGTAGCTCGGTGGACGAGGCAGAGTGCATCAGACCCAGTAGCGTGCCCATGTCATCATCTCCGCTGGAGGACAGAACCAGCTGCTGAATGATCATCAGAGCATGTTCCCTGCACTGATCATACTTCACTATGTTGTGGACACACCGCGCCCCTCCAAACTCTCTGAACAGACCTGGAGGGGGGGGGGGGGGGAGAGAAGGAGGGAGGGAGGGGAGAGGGATGGGGGAGCGAAGGGAGGGAGGGGAGAGGGATGGGGGAGAGAAGGAGGGATGGGGAGAGAAGGAGGGAGGGGAGAGGGATGGGGAGAGGAGAAAGGGGAGGGATGGGGGAGAAAGGGGAGGGATGGGGGAGAAAGGGGAGGGATGGGGGAGAGAAGGAGGGAGGGGAGAGGGATGGGGAGAGGAGAAAGGGGAGGGATGGGGGAGAAAGGGGAGGGATGGGGGAGAGAAGGAGGGAGGGGAGAGGGATGGGGAGATGAGAAAGGGGAGGGATGGGGGAGAGAAAGAGGGAGGGGAGAGAAGGAGGGAGGGGAGAGGGATGGGGAGAGGAGAAAGGGGAGGGATGGGGGAGAGAAGGAGGGAGGGGATAGGGATGGGGGAGAGAAGGAGGGATGGGGAGAGGAGAAAGGGGAGGGATGGGGAGAGGAGAAAGGGGAGGGATGGGGAGAGGAGAAAGGGGAGGGATGGGGAGAGAAGGAGGGAGGGGAGAGGGAGGAGAGGAGAGGAGAGGAGAGGGAGGGGAGAGGGATGGGGGAGAGGGAGGAGAGGAGAGAGGGATGGGAGAGGGAGGAGAGAGGGATGGGGGAGAGAAGAGAGGGATGGGGGAGGGGAGAGGGATGGGGAGAGGAGAGAGGGATGGGGGAGAGAGGGATGGGGGAGAGAAGGAGGGAGGGGAGAGGGAGAGTAGGAGAGAGGGATGGGGAGAGAAGCAGGGAGGGGAGAGGGAGGAGGGAGGGACATTGGAAGAGACAATAAGAGATGATACTAATAATAACCTTTATTCACCCATCACACTCACTCCCTCACACTCATTTATCATACACATCTCTGAGTCTCCATCTCTGCTAGAGAACACTGACTCATCATATTAGTCTGGCCTCCACTACCGTTCCTTACTCAGACCAGGATAGTGGGAGAGAGAGATGGAGAGAGAGAGACAGCGAAGAAATAGAGAAAGAAACAGAAGAAAGAGAGATTGAGACAGAAGAAAGAGGGAGATACAGAGAGAGAGAGAAAGAGAAGAGAGAGAGAGAAAGAGAAGAGAGAGAGAGAAAGAGAAGAGAGAGAGAGAAAGAGAAGAGAGAGAGAGAGAAAGAGAAGAGAGAGAGAGAGAAAGAGGAGAGAGAGAAAGAGAAGAGAGAGAGAGAAGAGAGAGAGAGAGAGAGAAGAGAGAGAGATAGAGAGAGAAGAGAGAGGGATACAGAAGGAGAGATACAGAAGGAGAGATTGAGACAGAAGGAGAGATTGAGACAGAAGGAGAGATTGAGACAGAAGGAGAGATTGAGACAGAAGGAGAGATTGAGACAGAAGGAGAGATTGAGACAGAAGGAGAAAGGGAGAGCGAGCGAGCACAAATAGATGATATTGGTGATCTCTGAGATGAGGAATCCATACAGCCAGCCAGCCAATCAACATATAGAAGGAGGAAGTGCATATCTTCCTCTCCAGTGTCACATGATCGTGAATGACAGAAGTGAAACCATTGAGCTCTGCCCAGAGTCAAGGCTTGTTCAAATAGAAATCATTTGAGTCATTTGTCATCCGTCGTGTGTATATATGTGTGTGCGTCAGTTTGGGGCAGGCAGGCAGACAGAGACAGATTTGTGTGCATTACCTAAACTCAGAGAAACTCAAGAGAAACCCAGAGAAACCCAGGGTTGGGGCTGTGTGACATCACTAGTAGTATGGGATTATGTTCTGAAGGAGATGTGGGCACTGGGAGGATTCTGTCTGGATTCGCCTGGCTTTAATAAAGGGTAATCATACGAGTTGAACACACAAAAGAGTTGAAATACTGAGGTTTCTGTGTAATTTCACGGCCATGTTAGCCATAATGTTTGCGTGTGGGTGTGTGTGTACCTGCGTTAGTGTTGGAGCCTTGCAGCAGGACAGTCAGCGTCTCCATGACCAGCCAAGCTAACTGTTTCTGTTCCTCCGCTACACTGCTGTTCTTACAGTCACCTAGAGACAGAGAGATGGAAATAGAGGGGGTCGGGGGGATAGAGCGAGGGAGGAAGAGAGGGAGAGAGAGGGAGAAAGAGAGGGAGAAAGAGAGGGAGAGGGAGGAAGAGAGGGAGGGACAGAGGGAGGAAGAGAGGAAGAGAGGGAGGGAGGAAGAGAGGGAGGAAGAGAGGGAGAGAGGGAGGAAGAGAGGGAGAGAGGGAGGAAGAAAGAAAGAGAGGGAAGAAGAGAGGGAGAGAGGGAGGAAGAGAGGGAGAGAGGGGGAAGAAAGAAAGAGAGGGAGGAAGAGAGGGAGAGAGGGAGGAAGAGAGGGAGAGAGGGAGGAAGAGAGGGAGAGAGGGAGGAAGAGAGGGAGAGAGGGAGGAAGAGAGGGAGAAAGAGAGGGAGGGACAGAGGGAGGAAGAGAGGGAGGAAGAGAGGGAGAGAGGGAGGAAGAGAGGGAGGAAGAGAGGGAGGGACAGAGGAAGGAAGAGAGGGAGGAAGAAAGGGAGAGAGGGAGGAAGAAAGGGAGAGAGGGAGGAAGAAAGGGAGAGAGGGAGGAAGAAAGGGAGAGAGGGAGGAAGAAAGGGAGAGAGGGAGGAAGAAAGGGAGAGAGGGAGGAAGAGAGGGAGAGAGGGAGGAAGAGAGGGAGAGAGAGAGGGAGGAAGAAAGGGAGGAAGAGAGGGAGAGAGGGAGGAAGAGAGGGAGGAAGAGAGGGAGAGAGGGAGGAAGAGAGGGAGGAAGAGAGGGAGGAAGAGAGGGAGAGAGGGAGGAAGAGAGGAAGGGAGGGAGAGAGGGAGGAAGAGAGGAAGAGAGGGAGAGAGGGAGGAAGAGAGGGAGAGAGGGAGGAAGAGAGGAAGAGAGGGAGAGAGGGAGGGAGAGAGGAAGAGAGGGAGAGAGGGAGGGAGAGAGGGAACACAGCAGATTGTTATTCTATTTAGAATTCTCTGTTCCATCTCCCAGTCTATGATGAACATGTGTGAATTATATCAGGATGATTTGATTGGATGATTTGACTGCTTGTTTGAGGAAGTATTAGCAACCAGTTGACGAATCACAAATCATTCACTTCAGTCGGCATGGCTTTCTCACAGCGGGGTTAGTGAGGGTCATATTCACTGGGCATGAAAAGGAAGAAAGGGGCGGAAACAGAATCAATCTGGACTTGTTGGCGCAACGGAAAATGTGTGTTTCTGATTGGACATTTTGAAATTGTTTTGCAACGAACGGTGTGCCCTAACGTATACGACCCAGTATTGCCTCTTGATCTCGGAGACTCACCTTGTTCGTTGTTCTGTGACTGAGTCTGTTGTTGCGTTGCGGGGTCTTTGAGCAAGGCAGCGTATTTATGCAGGAGGTTAACCAGCACCTCCAGAAGCCCCACCTCTCTCAACACATCACTGAACACCGCGTCATGACGACTCAACTTCAACAGAGTCCTGAGGGAGGAGTTGGATTCATTGAATATTGAAAGAGTCGATTTACATTTATGACGGCATCCATATCAATTTCAAAATTAGGAAATCAAACATGTTATTTTATATATTTTGCATTGCTAGACAGAAATACGAGATCTGATCCCAAATATATGTGGCTTTCCAGTCCCAATAGATAAGACACCAGATATGACACCAGATACTAGATACCAGATACTAGACACCAGACACCAGATACTAGACACCAGATACTAGACACCAGACACGATACCAGATACCAGATACTAGACACCAGATACGACACCAGATACCAGATACTAGACACCAGCTACTAGACACCAGACACCAGATACCAGATACTAGACACCAGATACTAGACACCAGATACTAGACACCAGATACTAGACACCAGATGCTAGACACCAGGTGCTAGACACCAGATGCTAGACACCAGATACTAGACACCAGATACTAGACACCAGATACTAGACACCAGATACTAGACACCAGATACTAGACACCAGATACTAGACACCAGATACTAGACACCAGATACTAGACACCAGATACTAGACACCAGATACTAGACACCAGATACGATATCAGATACGATACCAGATGCTAGACACCAGATACGACACCAGATACTAGACACCAGATACTAGATACCAGATACTAGACACCAGATACTAGACACCAGATACTAGACACCAGATACTAGACACCAGATACTAGACACCAGATACGATACCAGATACTAGACACCAGATACTAGACACCAGATACCAGATACTAGACACCAGATACTAGACACCAGATACTAGATACCAGACACCAGATACCAGACACCAGATACCAGACACCAGATACTAGACACCAGATACTAGACACCAGATACTAGACACCAGATACTAGACACCAGATACTAGATACTAGACACCAGATACTAGACACCAGATACTAGACACCAGATACTAGATACTAGACACCAGATACCAGATACTAGACACCAGATACTAGACACCAGATACTAGACACCAGATACTAGACACCAGATACTAGACACCAGACACCAGATACTAGACACCAGACACCAGATACTAGACACCAGATACTAGACACCAGATACTAGACACCAGATACTAGACACCAGATACCAGATACCAGACACCAGATACTAGACACCAGATACTAGATACCAGATACCAGATACCAGACACCAGATACTAGACACCAGATACTAGACACCAGATACTAGACACCAGATACTAGACACCAGATACTAGACACCAGATACTAGACACCAGATACTAGATACTAGACACCAGATACTAGACACCAGATACTAGACACCAGATACTAGATACTAGACCCCAGATACTAGACACCAGATACCAGATACTAGACACCAGATACTAGACACCAGATACTAGACACCAGATACTAGACACCAGACACCAGACACCAGATACTAGACACCAGATACTAGACACCAGATACTAGATACTAGACACCAGATACGACACCAGATACTAGACACCAGATACTAGACACCAGATACTAGACACCAGATACCAGAAACCAGATACCAGACACCAGATACTAGACACCAGACACTAGACACCAGATACTAGACACCAGATACCAGACACCAGATACCAGACACCAGATACCAGACACCAGATACCAGACACCAGATACCAGACACCAGATACTAGACACCAGATACTAGACACCAGATACTAGACACCAGATACTAGACACCAGATACTAGACACCAGATACTAGACACCAGATACTAGATACTAGACACGAGATACGATAACAGATACTAGACACCAGATACTAGACACCAGATACTAGACACCAGATACTAGACACCAGATACTAGACACCAGATACTAGACACCAGATACTAGACACCAGATACTAGACACCAGATACTAGACACCAGATACCAGATACTAGACACCAGATACTAGACACCAGATACTAGACACCAGATACTAGACACCAGATACTAGACACCAGATACTAGACACCAGATACTAGACACCAGATACCAGATACTAGACACCAGATACTAGACACCAGATACTAGACACCAGATACTAGATACTAGACACCAGATACTAGACACCAGATACGATACCAGATACTAGACACCAGATACTAGACACCAGATACGATACCAGATTCTAGACACCAGATACTAGACACCAGATACTAGACACCAGATACTAGACACCAGATACTAGACACCAGATACTAGACACCAGATACTAGACACCAGATACCAGATACCAGACACCAGATACTAGATACCAGATACTAGACACCAGATACTAGACACCAGATACTAGACACCAGATACTAGACACCAGATACTAGACACCAGATACCAGATACTAGACACCAGATACTAGACACCAGATACTAGACACCAGATACTAGACACCAGATACTAGACACCAGATACCAGACACCAGATACCAGATACTAGACACCAGATACTAGACACCAGATACTAGACACCAGATACCAGACACCAGACACCAGATACTAGACACCAGATACCAGACACCAGACACCAGACACTAGACACCAGATACTAGACACCAGATACTAGACACCAGATACCAGATACCAGACACCAGATACCAGATACCAGACACCAGATACTAGACACCAGATACTAGACACCAGATACTAGACACCAGATACTAGACACCAGATACTAGACACCAGATACTAGATACTAGACACGAGATACGATACCAGATACTAGACACCAGATACTAGACACCAGATACTAGACACCAGATACTAGACACCAGATACTAGACACCAGATACTAGACACCAGATACTAGACACCAGATACTAGACACCAGATACCAGATACTAGACACCAGATACTAGACACCAGATACTAGACACCAGATACTAGACACCAGATACTAGACACCAGATACTAGACACCAGATACCAGATACTAGACACCAGATACTAGACACCAGATACGATACCAGATACTAGACACCAGATACTAGACACCAGATACGATACCAGATTCTAGACACCAGATACTAGACACCAGATACGATACCAGATTCTAGACACCAGATACTAGACACCAGATACTAGACACCAGATACTAGATACCAGATACTAGACACCAGATACTAGACACCAGATACTAGACACCAGATACTAGACACCAGATACCAGATACCAGACACCAGATACTAGATACCAGATACTAGACACCAGATACTAGACACCAGATACTAGACACCAGATACTAGACACCAGATACTAGACACCAGATACTAGACACCAGATACCAGATACTAGACACCAGATACTAGACACCAGATACTAGACACCAGATACTAGACAACAGATACCAGACACCAGATACCAGACACCAGATACTAGACACCAGATACTAGACACCAGATACTAGACACCAGATACTAGACACCAGATACTAGACACCAGATACTAGACACCAGATACCAGATACCAGATACTAGACACCAGATACCAGATACTAGACACCAGATACTAGACACCAGATACTAGACACCAGATACTAGACACCAGATACTAGACACCAGATACCAGATACTAGACACCAGATACCAGATACTAGACACCAGATACTAGACACCAGATACGACACCAGATACTAGACACCAGATACTAGACACCAGATACGATACCAGATACTAGACACCAGATACTAGACACCAGATACTAGATACCAGATACTAGATACCAGATACTAGACACCAGATACGATACCAGATACTAGACACCAGATACTAGACACCAGATACTAGACACCAGATACTAGACACCAGATACTAGATACCAGATACTAGACACCAGATACTAGACACCAGATACGATACCAGATACTAGATACCAGATACTAGACACCAGATACTAGACACCAGATACTAGACACCAGATACTAGACACCAGATACTAGACACCAGATACTAGACACCAGATACTAGACACCAGATACTAGACACCAGATACTAGATACCAGATACGATACCAGATACTAGACACCAGATACGATACCAGATACTAGACACCAGATACTAGACACCAGATACTAGACACCAGATACTAGATACCAGATACTAGATACCATATACTAGATACCAGATACTAGACACCAGATACGATACCAGATACTAGACACCAGATACGATACCAGATACTAGACACCAGATACTAGACACCAGATACTAGACACCAGATACTAGATACCAGATACTAGATACCATATACTAGACACCAGATACTAGACACCATATACTAGACACCAGATACTAGACACCAGATACTAGACACCAGATACTAGATACCAGATACTAGATACCATATACTAGATACCAGATACTAGACACCAGATACTAGACACCAGATACGATACCAGATACTAGACACCAGATACGATACCAGATACTAGACACCAGATACTAGACACCAGATACTAGACACCAGATACTAGATACCAGATACTAGATACCATATACTAGACACCAGATACTAGACACCATATACTAGACACCAGATACTAGACACCAGATACTAGACACCAGATACGATACCAGATACTAGACACCAGATACTAGACACCAGATACGATACCAGATACTAGACACCAGATACTAGACACCAGATACTAGATACCAGATACTAGATACCATATACTAGATACCAGATACTAGACACCAGATACGATACCAGACACTAGACACCAGATACTAGACACCAGATACTAGACACGATACCAGATACTAGACACCAGATACTAGACACCAGATACTAGACACCAGATACTAGATACCAGATACTAGACACCAGATACGATGCGATACGATGCAGACTCAATTCCTTACCTGGTGGCTGTGATACTGCAGGTGTATGACGTAGAGCCCTTCAGCAGGACGCTGACACTGAACAGCTCCTTACAGGGAACATAGTTCAGACTGAACACTACAAACTCCAACAGGTCAAAGTACTTTGTCTGGGCATCTGGCAGCTTGGCCACCTGGAAAGAGATGGGGTGTTATTTAGAATAACATATAGCTGCATAACACACACACACACACACACACACACACACACACACACACACACAGACAGACACACACACACAGACACAGAGACACACACACAGACAGACAGACACAGACAGACACACAGACACACACACACAGACAGGCACACACAGACAGGCACACACAGACAGGCACACACACACACAGACAGACACACACACAGACAGACACACACACAGACAGACACACACACACACAGACACACACACAGACAGACACACACAGACACACAGACAGACACAGACAGAGACACACACACACAGACAGACACACACACACACAGACAGACACACAGACAGACACACAGACAGACACACGGACAGACACACGGACAGACACACGGACAGACACACGGACAGACACGGACAGACACGGACAGACACACAGACAGACACACAGACAGACACACAGACAGACACACACCTTGTCAGCGAACTGTGAGAGTGTGTGTTGTGCCTCCAGGATGAAGTAGTTGGCGTGGTCGGCGGCGTAGATGTTGCCGATGGCGTCCAGCAGCGTGCCGGTCAGCCGTGACGTCTTTGCCCTCAGGAAGGCATTCTGTAGGACGGAGAAGGACTGGAGGTTCCTCACCGTGTGGCCTGGACGAGACGCAGACCAACAATCAATCAAACGTTTTCAGCAGGAGTCACAAAGTGCTTGTACAGGGTCAGTCATAGTAGTATGATAGGTGTTGTTTTACAGGGTCAGTTCCAGTAGTGTGATAGGTGTTGTTTTACAGGGTCAGTCATAGTAGTATGATAGGTGTTGTTGTACAGGGTCAGTCATAGTAGTATGATAGGTGTTGTTTTACAGGGTCAGTCATAGTAGTATGATAGGTGTTGTTGTACAGGGTCAGTCATAGTAGTATGATAGGTGTTGTTGTACAGGGTCAGTCATAGTAGTATGATAGGTGTTGTTGTACAGGGTCAGTCATAGTAGTATGATAGGTGTTGTTGTACAGGGTCAGTCATAGTAGTATGATAGGTGTTGTTTTACAGGGTCAGTCATAGTAGTATGATAGGTGTTGTTGTACAGGGTCAGTCATAGTAGTATGATAGGTGTTGTTGTACAGGGTCAGTCATAGTAGTGTGATAGGTGTTGTTTTACAGGGTCAGTCATAGTAGTGTGATAGGTGTTGTTTTACAGGGTCAGTCATAGTAGTGTGATAGGTGTTGTTGTACAGGGTCAGTCATAGTAGTATGAAAGGTGTTGTTTTACAGGGTCAGTCATAGTAGTGTGATAGGTGTTGTTTTACAGGGTCAGTCATAGTAGTATGATAGTTGTTGTTTTACAGGGTCAGTCATAGTAGTGTGATAGGTGTTGTTGTACAGAGTCAGTCATAGTAGTATGATAGGTGTTGTTGTACAGGGTCAGTCATAGTAGTATGATAGGTGTTGTTTTACAGGGTCAGTCATAGTAGTATGATAGTTGTTGTTTTACAGGGTCAGTCATAGTAGTATGATAGGTGTTGTTTTACAGGGTCAGTCATAGTAGTGTGATAGGTGTTGTTGTACAGGGTCAGTCATAGTAGTATGATAGTTGTTGTTTTACAGGGTCAGTCATAGTAGTATGATAGGTGTTGTTGTACAGGGTCAGTCATAGTAGTATGATAGGTGTTGTTGTACAGGGTCAGTCATAGTAGTATGATAGGTGTTGTTGTACAGGGTCAGTCATAGTAGTGTGATAGTTGTTGTTGTACAGGGTCAGTCATAGTAGTGTGATAGGTGTTGTTTTACAGGGTCAGTCATAGTAGTGTGATAGGTGTTGTTTTACAGGGTCAGTCATAGTAGGATGATAGGTGTTGTTTTACAGGGTCAGTCATAGTAGTATGATAGGTGTTGTTTTACAGGGTCAGTTATAGTAGTGTGATAGGTGTTGTTTTACAGGGTCAGTCATAGTAGTGTGATAGGTGTTGTTGTACAGGGTCAGTCATAGTAGTGTGATAGGTGTTGTTGTACAGGGTCAGTCATAGTAGTGTGATAGGTGTTGTTTTACAGGGTCAGTCATAGTAGTGTGATAGGTGTTGTTTTACAGGGTCAGTCATAGTAGTGTGATAGGTGTTGTTGTACAGGGTCAGTCATAGTAGTATGATAGGTGTTGTTGTACAGGGTCAGTCATAGTAGTATGATAGGTCCCTGGAACAAATGATGGGCGACCTTCTCAAGGGCACATCGGCAGATTTTTCACCTTGTCGGCTCGGATTTTCAAACCAGCGATCTTTCAGTTATTGGCCCAACGCTCTAACCGCTAACCGCTAACCTCGAGGCTACCTGCCACCCTGCTAAACTGTGTACGCGACCAATAAAGTTTGATTTGATTTCCATTTAAACTGCAGGCTGAGTCAGAGGACAGGTCAGTGCTTCACCCAGACAACCGGACTTCCCTGTTGATCACAATGTGTCACTTCCCTGTTTAGGCGCACAGCTCCACCTACTCCTATGACACTAACACATTCTGGACAGTTCTGGTTTTCACACACACACACACACACACACGCACACGCACACGCACACACACCGAGACTCAAGCTCATAATAAGAGAATTCGTTGAACGGCATGTTATTCATCCAACCATTAAGGAATTGTTGACTAAAATGGAGAAACCCGTTCTACCGACTCTATTTCTATGCTTAACTAGGAAGGTGTGGCAGTGGGCTGAGTAAAAGACTGGAGCCGTGATGACGCTCGGGTCGACTGTACCTTTCCCAGAAGGCTGTGGGAGGACGAAGCCGGGCAGCAGGAAAGGGGCTCCAGTGGTGAGACCGGCCGGTTTGAGATCCGTCACGCCATAGGTGGTCAGAAGAGTCACTAGGTTGACCAGATCCTTCAGAGCGTCACTGCTGTCCTCCTCTTTGGCCTGCTCCAATCTGTTGGGGGGGGGGGGGTACATTTAATATAGTGAAACAAGTAACACACAATATACCATAACACACTATGTTGAAGAGGAAGAGGAAGGGGTTAATACCATAACACACTATGTTGAAGAGGAAGAGGTTAATACCATAACACACTATGAGGAAGAGGAAGGGGTTAATATCATAACACACTATGTGGAAGAGGAAGAGGAAGGGGTTAATATCATAACACACTATGTTGAAGAGGAAGAGGAAGGGGTTAATACCATAACACACTATGAGGAAGAGGAAGGGGTTAATACCATAACACACTATGAGGAAGAGGAAGAGGAAGGGGTTAACCTCTTACATCTATGGGGGCGCTATTTCATTTTTGGATGAAAAACGTTCCCGTTTTAAACAAGATATTTTGTCACAAAAAGATGCTCGACTATGCATATAATTGATACCATTCGAAAGAAAACACTCTGACGTGTCCAGAAATACCAAGATATTCTCTGTGCGTGCCCTAGAACGTGAGCTTCAGGCAAAACCAAGATGAGATGGCATCCAGGAAATGACAAGGATTTTTGAGGCTCTGTTTTCCATTGTCTCCTTATATGGCTGTGAATGCGAGAGGAGTAAGTCTGCCCTTTCTGTCATTTCCCCAAGGTGTCTGCAGCATTGTGACGTATTTGTAGGCAGATCATTGGAAGATTGACCATAAGAGACCACATTTACCAGGTGTCCGCCCGGTGTCCTGCGCCGAAATTGGTGCGCAAAAGTCACCTGCCAGTATTTTTCCATGGGATACAGAGAGGAAAGCAAGCTTCCACGAACTGCATATCAATGAAGAGATATGTGAAAAAACACCTTGAGGATTGATTCCAAACAACGTTTGCCATGTTGTTTCGGTCGATATTATGTAGTTAATCCGGAAAAAGTTTTACGTTGTAGGTGACTGAATTTTCGGTTCGTTTCGGTAGCCAGGCGCAATGTAGAAAACGGAACGATTTCTCCTACACACAGACGCTTTCAGGAAACACTGCGCATTTGGTATGTAACTGAGAGTCTCCTCATTGAAAACATCAGAAGCTCTTCAAAGGTAAATGATTTTATTTATTTGGTTATCTGGTTTTTGTGAAAATGTTGCGTGCTAAATGCTACTCAAAATGCTATGCTAGCTTTGCATACTCTTACACAAATTAGTCAATTTCTATGGTTCAAAAGCATATTTTGAAAATCTGAGATGACAGTGTTGTTAAGAAAAGGCTAAGCTTGAGAGCAGACGCATTATTTTCATTTTATTTGCGATTTTCAGAAATCGTTAACGTTGCGTTATGCTAATGAGCCTGAGGCTTTAGTCACAAACCCGGATCCGGGATGGGGAGTTTCAAGAAGTTAATACCATAACCCACTATGAGGAAGAGGAAGAGGAAGGGGTTAATACCATAACCCACTATGAGGAAGAGGAAGAGGAAGGGGTTAATACCATAACACACTATGTTGAAGAGGAAGGGGTTAATACCATAACACACTATGTTGAAGAGGAAGAGGAAGGGGTTAATACCATAACACACTATGAGGAAGAGGAAGAGGTTAATACCATAACATACTATGTTGAAGGAGGAAGAGGAAGAGGTTAATACCATAACACACTATGTTGAAGAGGAAGGGGAAGGGGTTAATACCATAACACACTATGTTGAAGAGGAAGGGGAAGGGGTTAATACCATAACACACTATGTTGAAGAGGAAGAGGAAGGGGTTAATACCATAACACACCATGCTGAAGAGGAAGAGGAAGGGGTTAATACCATAACACACCATGCTGAAGAAGAAGAGGAAGGGGTTAATACCATAACACACTATGTTGAAGAGGAAGGGGTTAATACCATAACACACTATGAGGAAGAGGAAGAGGAAGGGGTTAATACCATAACACACCATGCTGAAGAGGATGAGGAAGGGGTTAATACCATAACACACTATGAGGAAGAGGAAGAGGAAGGGGTTAATACCATAACACACTATGTTGAAGAGGAAGGGGTTAATACCATAACACACTATGAGGAAGAGGAAGAGGAAGGGGTTAATACCATAACACACCATGCTGAAGAGGAAAACATAACACTGTTCAGAACATCTCTACACTACTAGGGGGGGGAAGAGTTGTTGATATTGAAACACACACACACACCTCTAATATGAGCCTACCTGAGCATGAGGTCACAGAGGAACGTGTATCCCTGACACATCCTGAAGTCGTCCAGCAGGGTCTGGGAGACATCGCTGGAGTCCTTCAGGAAGCAGGACAGACCGGCAAACATCTCTACGATCTCCAGGGGTGAGAGGTCATCTGACTGCTGCATGTTCTGGATACATGTGGCCAGGCACTCTTTCTCTGAGGGAGGGAGGGAGGGAGGGAGGGGAGGGAGGGAGGGAGGGAGGGAGGGAGGGAGGGAGGGAGGGAGGGAGGGAGGGAGGGAGGGAGGGAGGGAGGGAGGGAGGGAGGGAGGGAGGGAGGGAGGGAGGGAGGGAGGTTAATATGGCAGCAGCCTCACACACACAAACACACACACCATCCATTGCGTCCATTCATCTGCATGTTCTCGGTACACAGACACCAACCATTTAGGGTTGTAAGAATTCAGAAAACCCAAAATGCACAGGTTTTCCAGAATTCCCATTTGGAGGCTTGACAAATTTAGGAGGGAATAAAATTGGAATTTATTTTAAAATGACAAGTGGAAATCCTCTCAACAAGATTTTCCCGGAAATGATGGGAATGTTTTCTGAATTTTGCCAACACAACCAACCCCAAACCTCTCACCGTGGATATACTTGATGACGTTGACGCTGAGTCCGTGTCGTGAGATGGTGGTGAGGACCTGGCCGGCGCTCTTCCTCCAGGGCAGGTTGTGGGGGGGGCACCAGGACGTGATGGCAGAGAAGAGTAGCTGGAGATCGTCTTTCTGGGCCAGTTCCTCCGCCGGAGAGACAAAGCTACACAGCTTCACCAGGATCTAATAACAACACAGTAATAAACTAGTTTTAAACATTAAAAACACTTTACTATACCCATTACCCCAATTAGCTTCACCAGGATACACCTCGACCCAATTAGCTAGAGGCCAGGATGGAAGGGCTAAGCAGTAGTGTTTAGGGAATAGGGGCTAGGGAGAAGGGGCTAAGCAGTAGTGTTTAGGGAATAGGGGCTAGGGAGAAGGGGCTAAGCAGTAGTGTTTAGGGAATAGGGGCTAGGGGCTAAGCAGTAGTGTTTAGGGAATAGGGACTAGGGAGAAGGGGCTAAGCAGTTGTGTTTAGGGAATAGGGGCTAGGGAGAAGGGGCTAAGCAGTAGTGTTTAGGGAATAGGGGCTAGGGAGAAGGGGCTAAGCAGTAGTGTTTAGGGAATAGGGGCTAGGGAGAAGGGGCTAAGCAGTAGTGTTTAGGGAATAGGGGCTAGGGAGAAGGGGCTAAGCAGTAGTGTTTAGGGAATAGGGGCTAGGGAGAAGGGGCTAAGCAGTAGTGTTTAGGGAATAGGGGCTAGGGAGAAGGGGCTAAGCAGTAGTGTTTAGGGAATAGGGGCTAGGGAAAAGGGGCTAAGCAGTTGTGTTTAGGGAATAGGGGCTAGGGAGAAGGGGCTAAGCAGTAGTGTTTAGGGAATAGGGGCTAGGGAGAAGGGGCTAAGCAGTAGTGTTTAGGGAATAGGGGCTAGGAAGCAGTGTTTAGGGAATAGGGGCTAGGAAGCAGTGTTTAGGGAATAGGTGCTAGGAAGCAGTGTTTAGGGAATAGGGGCTAGGAAGCAGTGTTTAGGGAATAGGGGCTAGGAAGCAGTGTTTAGGGAATAGGGGCTAAGCAGTAGTGTTTAGGGAATAGGGGCTAGGGAGAAGGGGCTAAGCAGCAGTGTTTAGGGAATAGGGGCTAGGAAGCAGTGTTTAGGGAATAGGGGCTAAGCAGTAGTGTTTAGGGAATAGGGGCTAGGGAGAAGGGGCTAAGCAGCAGTGTTTAGGGAATAGGGGCTAGGAAGCAGTGTTTAGGGAATAGGGGCTAAGCAGTAGTGTTTAGGGAATAGGGGCTAGGGAGAAGGGGCTAAGCAGCAGTGTTTAGGGAATAGGGGCTAGGAAGCAGTGTTTAGGGAATAGGGGCTAAGCAGTAGTGTTTAGGGAATAGGGGCTAGGGAGAAGGGGCTAAGCAGTAGTGTTTAGGGAATAGGGGCTAGGGAGAAGGGGCTAAGCAGTAGTGTTTAGGGAATAGGGGCTAGGAAGCAGTGTTTAGGGAATAGGGGCTAGGAAGCAGTGTTTAGGGAATAGGGGCTAGGAAGCAGTGTTTAGGGAATAGGGGCTAGGAAGCAGTGTTTAGGGAATAGGGGCTAGGAAGCAGTGTTTAGGGAATAGGGGCTAGGGAGAAGGGGCTAAGCAGCAGTGTTTAGGGAATAGGGGCTAGGGAGAAGGGGCTAAGCAGCAGTGTTTAGGGAATAGGGGCTAGGAAGCAGTGTTTAGGGAATAGGGGCTAGGAAGCAGTGTTTAGGGAATAGGGGCTAGGAAGCAGTGTTTAGGGAATAGGGGCTAGGAAGCAGTGTTTAGGGAATAGGGGCTAGGAAGCAGTGTTTAGGGAATAGGGGCTAGGAAGCAGTGTTTAGGGAATAGGGGCTAGGAAGCAGTGTTTAGGGAATAGGGGCTAGGAAGCAGTGTTTAGGGAATAGGGGCTAAGCAGCAGTGTTTAGGGAATAGGGGCTAGGAAGCAGTGTTTAGGGAATAGGGGCTAGGAAGCAGTGTTTAGGGAATAGGGGCTAGGAAGCAGTGTTTAGGGAATAGGGGCTGATTACAGACCTGTGCGAAGACCTTCTGCAGCAGGGCCCGACGGTCAGCCTGGGGCAGCTCTGAGGTCTGGGTCTGTGAGGCCCCAGGAGCCTCGGCCATGTGAGGAAGGTCAAAGAACAGATACAGGCACTTCACCAGGGTGGAGGGCACCGACATGGTGGTCATGCAGTCCACTGTTTTCTACAGGGAGGAGAAAGACACACACACACAAACACAAACACATTACTAAAAGTCCCAGCATAATCAGCCTTGTAATTACCAGTTATGTACTCAGACAGTGACTCACTCTTACCTGTGAAAAGTGTGTGTGTTCATTCCGTGCACCATGTGTGTGTGTGTTCATTACGTGTGTGTGTGTGTGTGTGTGTGTGTGTGTGTGTGTGTGCACCGTGTGTGTGTACCGTGTGTGTGCACCGTGTGTGTGCACCGTGTGTGTGTGTGCACCGTGTGTGTGTGTGCACCGTGTGTGTGTGTCTCTCTCATGCGGCAGGCTTTAAACTTTGATAACACTGTCAACCTGTGCTGGGGACAGCTCAGTGGCAGTAATGAGAGTAGTTCTCCCCAAACCTGTGTGTGTTTCAAAATCATTGTTGTTTATTGACGCAGAGGGAAAAACACAGAAAGAGGGGTTCGTGCTTATTCATGTAAATGATTCACGCACACGCGCACACGCGCACACACACACACACACACACACACACACACACACACACACACACACACACACACACACACACACACACACACACACACACACACACACACACACACACACACACACACACACACACACACACACACACACACACACAGGTGTATATGTGCAAGGCTGCTGTGCTGTGAGCTGAGCTCCCCTCCATTCATTACTGAGATGCCTGGGGGAGGACTCATATCGCTGAATCTTTGAGAAGAGCAGTAACACAAAGACACACACAGCAAAACAGAACAGAACACAGGGGAAGGGAGGGGAGAGGAGAGTGTTCTTGATGAGGAAGCAGCAGAGAGAAGAGACCGTAGAGGGTGGTTGGTTTGAAGGGTAGAGGAGGGGATGGTAGAGGGTGGTTGGTTTGAAGGGTAGAGGAGGGGACGGTCGAGGGTGGTTGGTTTGAAGGGTAGAGGAGGGGACGGTAGAGGGTGGTTGGTTTGAAGGGTAGAGGAGCGGACGGTAGAGGGTGGTTGGTTTGAAGGGTAGAGGAGGGGATGGTCGAGGGTAGTTGGTTTGAAGGGTAGAGGAGGGGACGGTAGAGGGTGGTTGGTTTGAAGGGTAGAGGAGGGGATGGTCGAGGGTAGTTGGTTTGAAGGGTAGAGGAGGGGATGGTAGAGGGTGGTTGGTTTGAAGGGTAGAGGAGGGGACGGTCGAGGGTGGTTGGTTTGAAGGGTAGAGGAGGGGACGGTAGAGGGTGGTTGGTTTGAAGGGTAGAGGAGGGGACGGTAGAGGGTGGTTGGTTTGAAGGGTAGAGGAGGGGATGGTCGAGGGTGGTTGGTTTGAAGGGTAGAGGAGGGGACGGTCGAGGGTGGTTGGTTTGAAGGGTAGAGGAGGGGACGGTAGAGGGTGGTTGGTTTGAAGGGTAGAGGAGGGGACGGTAGAGGGTGGTTGGTTTGAAGGGTAGAGGAGGGGACGGTCGAGGGTGGTTGGTTTGAAGGGTAGAGGAGGGGACGGTAGAGGGTGGTTGGTTTGAAGGGTAGAGGAGGGGACGGTAGAGGGTGGTTGGTTTGAAGGGTAGAGGAGGGGATGGTCGAGGGTGGTTGGTTTGAAGGGTAGAGGAGGGGACGGTAGAGGGTGGTTGGTTTGAAGGGTAGAGGAGGGAACGGTAGAGGGTGGTTGGTTTGAAGGGTAGAGGAGGGAACGGTAGAGGGTGGTTGGTTTGAAGGGTAGAGGAGGGGACGGTAGAGGGTGGTTGGTTTGAAGGGTAGAGGAGGGGATGGTCGAGGGTGGTTGGTTTGAAGGGTAGAGGAGCGGACGGTCGAGGGTGGTTGGTTTGAAGGGTAGAGGAGGGGACGGTCGAGGGTGGTTGGTTTGAAGGATAGAGGAGGGGATGGTCGAGGGTGGTTGGTTTGAAGGGTAGAGACCCCGCCCCCACAGTGAAAGCAGTCAGGGAAGGTGAAAGGGCTGAATGGTGAATGAAAGGAGATCTCAATAGTCTGTCCTGGATGTGTGCAGTCAGTAGGACTGAGACGGTATGATATCGCGATACTTAGGTACCGATATGATATGCATTGCTATTTGATGTCCCAGACATATTGTTCACTACACGTCTGCTCCAGAGAGACGAGAGAGAGAGAGAGAAAACCGTGAGACAATTAGTTTATCAGACAGGAAAATAAAAAAGTACTGAAAGCATGTTGGCCAGCTATTTAAAAAGAAGACTAATAACAAGCTATAGGATTGACAATACCAGAGTATTGGCGCAGCTACAGCCGACTAAGTCTACCTAGCAACGACAACAAAAATGGATACTTGGGAGTCAAAGTATCAATAAAATATTCTCCAGAAACAATATTACGATATGTAACTACATGGAGTTTTCCACACCATCACAAGCAGTCAGGTGACGGGAAGACAGTGTAGAGCTGGCTCTGGGTCAGGTGACGGGAAGACAGTGTAGAGCTGGCTCTGGGTCAGGTGACGGGAAGACAGGGTAGAGCTGGCTCTGGGTCAGGTGACGGGAAGACAGGGTAGAGCTGGCTCTGGGTCAGGTGACGGGAAGACAGTGTAGAGCTGGCTCTGGGTCAGGTGACGGGAAGACAGTGTAGAGCTGGCTCTGGGTCAGGTGACGGGAAGACAGTGTAGAGCTGGCTCTGGGTCATGTGACGGGAAGACAGTGTAGAGCTGGCTCTGGGTCAGGTGACGGGAAGACAGTGTAGAGCTGGCTCTGGGTCAGGTGACGGGAAGACAGTGTAGAGCTGGCTCTGGGTCAGGTGACGGGAAGACAGTGTAGAGCTGGCTCTGGGTCAGGTGACGGGAAGACAGTGTAGAGCTGGCTCTGGGTCAGGTGACGGGAAGACAGTGTAGAGCTGGCTCTGGGTCAGGTGACGGGAAGACAGTGTAGAGCTGGCTCTGGGTCAGGTGACGGGAAGACAGTGTAGAGCTGGCTCTGGGTCAGGTGACGGGAAGACAGTGTAGAGCTGGCTCTGGGTCAGGTGACGGGAAGACAGTGTAGAGCTGGCTCTGGGTCAGGTGACGGGAAGACAGTGTAGAGCTGGCTCTGGGTCAGGTGACGGGAAGACAGTGTAGAGCTGGCTCTGGGTCAGGTGACGGGAAGACAGTGTAGAGCTGGCTCTGGGTCAGGTGACGGGAAGACAGTGTAGAGCTGGCTCTGGGTCAGGTGACGGGAAGACAGTGTAGAGCTGGCTCTGGGTCAGGTGACGGGAAGACAGTGTAGAGCTGGCTCTGGGTCAGGTCAGTGAGTGAGTGAGTGAGTGAGTGAGTGAGTGAGTGAGTGATGAGTGAGTGATGAGTGAGTGATGAGTGAGTGATGAGTGAGTGATGAGTGAGGATGCCGTCATTCATCAGCTACAAAACTAGGAAGGGTGAGCGAGGGACCGAGGGAAGACGGGAGGGAGATGAAATATAGAACGTGTGTTGTTTTATGTATATCTGGGTGTAATATATACTGTAGACGTTTCTGACAGTTTTCTTCTGGAAAGAAAGGTGGGAGGAGAGCAGAGAGGGGAGGGGAGGGGAGCAGAGAGGGGAGGAGAGTGGAGGAGAGCGGAGGGGAGGAGAGCGGAGCAGAGGCAGAATTTAAAATGTGTTGGAGGATCAACCGAGAGAGAGAGAGAGAGAGAGAGCTGTTGTTGCTATGACGTCAGGTGGAAGGGAGGGCGCCCAGAGACCCTTTGTTTTACTCTCTGAGACCGCCGAGCTCTCCGTGTGTGTGTGTGTGTGTGTGTGTGTGCGTGCATATACGAATGTGTGTTGTCGTGCTGTCTGTGACCACGGAGCAGGGAACACACACATCCATTATCCCAGTCAGCCAGCCAGCCAGCCAGCCAGCAAGCCAGCCAGCCAGCCAGCCAGGGCAGAAAACTGCTCGACACAGAGACAATAGAAATAGACTGTTCTGTCCCGTTTTGCTTTACAGTCCTGCAATGACCTGGTCTTCACACACACGCTGCCATATAATCACATTACATTATAATGACATTATATTCACCAATTCCTTACATCTCCCAAGTGAATGAGAATCAAGATACAGTAGATACAGGCTCTTATTGTCTGTACGTCGGTTCATTCTAGGGTTCAGACTACATATTTTTGTCAAGACAAATCTAGTTTTTTTTTCATACAGGGGAGCAGGGTCAAAAGATGGGTGAAGGCCACAATTTAAAAGAGGTTACTTGCTGTGTGTCGTGCTACAGGCTACTGTTTAATCTCCCTGCTGTGTGACGTGCTACAGGCTACTGTTTAATCTCCCTGCTGTGTGACGTGCTACAGGCTACTGTTTAATCTCCCTGCTGTGTGACGTGCTACAGGCTACTGTTTAATCTCCCTGCTGTGTGACGTGCTACAGGCTACTGTTTAATCTCCCTGCTGTGTGACGTGCTACAGGCTACTGTTTAATCTCCCTGCTGTGTGACGTGCTACAGGCTACTGTTTAATCTCCCTGCTGTGTGACGTGCTACAGGCTACTGTTTAATCTCCCTGCTGTGTGACGTGCTACAGGCTACTGTTTAATCTCCCTGCTGTGTGACGTGCTACAGGCTACTGTTTAATCTCCCTGCTGTGTGACGTGCTACAGGCTACTGTTTAATCTCCCTGCTGTGCGGACGTGCTACAGGCTACTGTTTAATCTCCCTGCTGTGCGGACGTGCTACAGGCTACTGTTTAATCTCCCTGCTGTGCGGACGTGCTACAGGCTACTGTTTAATCTCCCTGCTGTGTGACGTGCTACAGGCTACTGTTTAATCTCCCTGCTGTGTGACGTGCTACAGGCTACTGTTTAATCTCCCTGCTGTGTGACATGCTACAGGCTACTGTTTCATCTCCCTGCTGTGTGACGTGCTACAGGCTACTGTTTAATCTCCCTGCTGTGTGACGTGCTACAGGCTACTGTTTAATCTCCCTGCTGTGCGGACGTGCTACAGGCTACTGTTTAATCTCCCTGCTGTGTGACGTGCTACGGGCTACTGTTTAATCTCCCTGCTGTGTGACGTGCTACAGGCTACTGTTTAATCTCCCTGCTGTGTGACGTGCTACAGGCTACTGTTTAATCTCCCTGCTGTGTGGACGTGCTTAATTAAACTGTAGAAAGTCAGAGAGAGACGTTGTAAAATCCATGTACACAAACAACAAGTGTGTGGTTAAAATTGGCCACAAACACACATTTCTTTCCACATGGTCATGGGGTGAGACAGGGATGCAGCTTGAGCCCCACCCTCTTCAAACATATATATCAACGAATTGGTGAGGGGAACTAGAACAGTCGGCAGCACCTTGGCTCAACCTACTAGAATCCGTCTACTGTCGGCTGATCATCTGGTGCTTCTGTCCCCAACCAAGGAGGACCAACAGCAGCACCTAGATCTTCTGTCAGACCCGGGCCCTGACAGTAAATCTCAGTAAGACAAAAATAATGATGTTTCAAAAAAGGTCCAGTCGCCAGGACCACAAACACAAATTCCATCTAGACACTGTTGCCCTAGAGCACACAAACACTATACATACCTTGGCCTAAACATCAGGGCCACAGGTAACTTCCACAAAGCTGTGAACGATCTGAGAGACAAGGCAAGAAGGGCCTTCTATGCCATCAAAAGGAACATAAAATTCAACAAACCAATTAGGATCTGGCTAAAAATACTTGAATCAGTTATAGAACCCATTGCTCTTCATGGTTGTGAGGTCTGGGGTCCACTTACCAACCATGTAATTCACAAAATGGGACAAACACCAAATTGAGACTCTGCATGCAGAATTCTACAAAAATATCCTCCGTGTACAACGTAGAACACCAAATAATGCATGCAGAGCAGAATTAGGCCGATACCCGCTAATGATCAAAATCCAGAAAATAGCCGTTAAATTCTACAACCACTTAAAAGGAAGCGATTCCCAAACCTTCCATAACAAAGCCATCGCCTACAGAGAGATTAACCTGGATAAGAGTCCCCTAAGCAAGCTGGTCCTGGGGCTCTGTTCACAAACACACCCCACAGAGCCTCTCTGCAATACAGTTAGACCCAACCAAATCATGAGAAAACAAAAAAGGTAATTAATTGACACGTTGGAACGAATTAACAAAAAAAAAACTACCAGCCAAATGTATGACCATATTAGAAACCCATATTTCCCTCAGATTACACAGACAAACAAAGAATTACACAAAAAAACTAATCACATTTTGATAAACTCCCATATCTACTGGGTGAAATACCACAGTGTTCCATCACAACAGCAAGATGTGACCTGTTACCACAAGAAAAAGGGCATCCAGTGAAGAACAAACACCATTGTAAATACAACCCATATTTATGTTGATTTATTTTCCCCTTTGTACTTTAACCTATTTGCACATCATTATAACACTATATATACATAATATGACATTTGAAATGTCTTTATTCCTTTGAAACTTTTGTGAGTGTAATGTTTACTGTTCATTTTATTTGGTTTATTTCACTTTTGTTTGTCTATTTCATAGGTTCCCATGCCAATAAAGCGCCTTGAATTGAGAGACAGCTAGAAAAAGAGAGAGGAGAGAGAGACAAACTGAGGAGGAGAGAAGGAGAAGGGCCTCTACAAAGGAAACTAAGGCTCCGAAGTCTCCAACCAAACCGACCAAAGAAGAAGAGTGCATTTCTGATCTTCAGTGAAGCAAGAGAAGTCTTCTCTGAAGACTCTCAGACCAATTGCCATGACGTTTTAAAGAATGTTTGTGATGATTGAGGGAGATGTGCATGACAGCTTCCCAAAAAGCACCCGACTCCCTATGGACCCTGGACAAAAGTAGTGCACTACATAGAGAATAGGGTACCATAGGGCCCTGGTCAAAAGTAGTGCACTACATAGGGAATAGGGTGCCATAGGGCCCTGGTCCAAAAGTAGTGCACTACAGAGGGAATAGGGTGCCATAGGGCCCTGGTCAAAAGCAGTGACCTACATAGGGAATAGGGCCCTGGTCAAAAGCAGTGACCTACATAGGGAATAGGGTGCCATAGGGCCCTGGTCAAAAGTAGTGCACTACATAGGGAATAGGGTGCCATAGGGCCCTGGTCCAAAAGTAGTGCACTACATAGGGAATAGGGTGCCATAGGGCCCTGGTCAAAAGCAGTGACCTACATAGGGAATAGGGTGCCATAAGGCCCTGGTCAAAAGCAGTGACCTACATAGGGAATAGGGTGCCATAAGGCCCTGGTACAAAAGCAGTGACCTACATAGGGAATAGGGTGCCATAAGGCCCTGGTACAAAAGCAGTGACCTACATAGGGAATAGGGCCCTGGTCAAAAGCAGTGACCTACATAGGGAATAGGGTGCCATAAGGCCCTGGTACAAAAGTAGTGCACTACATAGGGAATAGGGCCCAGGTCAAAAGCAGTGACCTACATAGGGAATAGGGCCCTGGTCAAAAGCAGTGACCTACATAGGGAATAGGGTGCCATAAGGCCCTGGTACAAAAGCAGTGACCTACATAGGGAATAGGGCCCTGGTCAAAAGCAGTGACCTACATAGGGAATAGGGTGCCATAAGGCCCTGGTACAAAAGTAGTGCACTACATAGAGAATAGGGTACCATAGGGCCCTGGTCAAAAGTAGTGCACTACATAGGGAATAGGGTGCCATAGGGCCCTGGTCCAAAAGTAGTGCACTACATAGGGAATAGGGTGCCATAGGGCCCTGGTCAAAAGCAGTGACCTACATAGGGAATAGGGTGCCATAAGGCCCTGGTACAAAAGTAGTGCACTACATAGGGAATAGGGCCCTGGTCAAAAGCAGTGACCTACATAGGAAATAGGGCCCTGGTACAAAAGCAGTGACCTACATAGGGAATAGGGTGCCATAGGGCCCTGGTCAAAAGTAGTGCACTACATAGGGAATAGGGTGCCATAGGGCCCTGGTCCAAAAGTAGTGCACTACATAGGGAATAGGGTGCCATAGGGCCCTGGTCAAAAGCAGTGACCTACATAGGGAATAGGGTGCCATAAGGCCCTGGTACAAAAGTAGTGCACTACATAGGGAATAGGGCCCTGGTCAAAAGCAGTGACCTACATAGGAAATAGGGCCCTGGTACAAAAGCAGTGACCTACATAGGGAATAGGGTGCCATAAGGCCCTGGTACAAAAGCAGTGACCTACATAGAGAATAGGGTACCATAGGGCCCTGGTCAAAAGCAGTGGCCTACATAGGGAATAGGGCCCTGGTCAAAAGCAGTGACCTACATAGGGAATAGGGCCCTGGTCAAAAGCAGTGACCTACATAGGGAATAGGGCCCTGGTCAAAAGCAGTGACCTACATAGGGAATAGGGTGCCATAAGGCCCTGGTACAAAAGTAGTGCACTACATAGGGAATAGGGCCCTGGTCAAAAGCAGTGACCTACATAGGGAATAGGGTGCCATAAGGCCCTGGTACAAAAGTAGTGCACTACATAGGGAATAGGGCCCTGGTCAAAAGCAGTGACCTACATAGGGAATAGGGTGCCATAAGGCCCTGGTCAAAAGCAGTGACCTACATAGGGAATAGGGCCCTGGTCAAAAGCAGTGACCTACATAGGGAATAGGGCCCTGGTCAAAAGCAGTGACCTACATAGGGAATAGGGCCCTGGTCAAAAGCAGTGACCTACATAGGGAATAGGGCCCTGGTCAAAAGCAGTGACCTACATAGGGAATAGGGTACCATAGGGCCCTGGTCAAAAGTAGTGCACTACATAGGGAATAGGGTGCCATAAGGCCCTGGTACAAAAGTAGTGCACTACATAGGGAATAAGGTGCTATCCGGGAGGCAGTTCTTAAGTGACGACCTTCCTCCCCCTATGGTTCCCTCATGGCCAGACGCTGCTTGACAAATCACCACATTTGTAATATTGAACAACCTTCCCACAACATTCTGGGAACGTTGCTTGGCTTTGGAACATTCTCAGCCCATTTAAGGAATTTGACAAAAATAAATAATAATAAATATATATGTATATATATATTGTTTGGCATTTCATTACTTTAACACAGTGGTTGGTTGATCGGGATTGACTGATCGATCTCCAAGGCTTTCCTCGTCGATCACCAAACATTTATGTAAAAAGACAACATTAAAGGGTTCCTATTTTTTGGCAGTAGGTGTTGGCAGTAGGTACAGCAGCTCTAGACGGGGGAGGCTGAAACTAAAATTAAAAAAAATAATAATCACTGAAGTTGGGAGACCTATATCTCCATCACTAACTTTAAACATCAGCTGCCAGAGCAGCTAACCGATCGCAGCAGCTGTACATAGCCCATCTGTAAATAGCCCACCCAACTACCTCATCCCCATATTGTTTTGATTTACTTTTTTGCACACCAGTATTTCTACTTGCACATCCTCATCTGCACATCTATCACTCCAGTGTTAATTTCCTCAATTCTAATGACTTTGCCTTACCTCCTTACTCCATTTACACACACTGTATACAGATTGTTCTATTGTGTTATTGACTGTATGTTTGTTTATTCCATGTGTAACTCTGTGTTGTTCTTTGTGTCGCACTGTTTTGCTTTATCTTGGTCAGGTCGCAGTTGTAAATGAAAACTTGTTCTCAAATGGCCTCCCTGGTTAAATAAAGGTGAAATAAATAATAAAGGCAAAGTTTTCCCATTTTGAACCATTTCATGTGTCTGAAGGTAGAATTCTGCATACCCGGCATTCCCAGAGAGCAAATCAAGTGCACCTATAGACCTGCCAATCAGATAGCTCAGATCACCGTGTCTGCAGTTTCCACGAGCTATAGACCGTTAAAAAAAAGCCTCAAATGCAAAATCGATACTGTGAGATTTCCAAACTTTTTATTATTATTATGAATTTATATTTATATTTATATTTATATAAATATATATATATATATATATATATATATATATATATATATATATATATATATATATATAAATATAAATATATACACACACACAGTGCCATGCGAAAGTATTCGGCCCCCTTGAACTTTGCGACGTTTTGCCACATTTCAGGCTTCAAACATAAAGATATAAAACTGTATTTTTTTTGTGAAGAATCAACAACAAGTGGGACACAATCATGAAGTGGAACGACATTTATTGGATATTTCAAACTTTTTTAACAAATCAAAAACTGAAAAATTGGGCGTGTCATGGCTTTAGAAGCTTCTAACATCATTTGAGTCAATTGGAGCTGTACCTGTGGATGTATTTCAAGGCCTGCCTTCAAACTCAGTGCCTCTTTGCTTGACATCATAGGAAAATAAAAAGAAATCAACCAAGACCTCAGAAAAAAATTGTAGTCTGGTTCATCCTTGGGAGCAATTTCTAAATGCCTGAAGGTACCACGTTCATCTGTACAAACAATAGTATGCAAGTATAAACACCATGGGACCACGCAGCCGTCATACCGCTCAGGAAGGAGACGCGTTCTGTATCCTAGAGATGAATGTACTTTGGTGTGAAAAGTGCAAATCAATAACAGAACAACAGCAAAGGACCTTATGAAGATGCTGGAGGAAACAGGTACAAAAGTATCTATATCCACAGTAAAACGAGTCCTATATCGACATAACCTGAAAGGCCACTCAGTAAGGAAGAAGCCACTGCTCCAAAACTGCCATAAAAAAGCCAGACTACGGTTTGCAACTGCACATGGGGACAAAGATCATACTTTGAGAAATGTCCTCTGGTCTGATGAAACAAAAATACAACTGTTTGGCCATAATGACCATCGTTATGTTAGGAGGAAAAAGGGGGAGGCTTGCAAGCCGAAGAACACCATCCTAACCGTGAAGTGTCATTTCTTAAGTGTTGTCACATGAAAAGATATACTCAAATATTTACAAAAATGTACTCACTTTTGTGATATACTGTATATACACTGAACAAAAATATAAACGCAACATGTAAAGCGATGGTCCCATGTTTCATGAGCTGAAATAAAAATATAAATAATAAAAATATCCCCAAAATGCTCCATACCCACAAAAACAGCTTATTTCTCTCAAATGTTGTGCACAAATTTGTTTACATCCCTGTTAGAGGGCATTTCTCCTTTGCCAAGATAATCCATCCACCTGACAGGTGTGGCCTATAAAGAAGCTGATTAAACAGCATAATAATTACACAGGTGCACCAAGTTCTGGGGACGAAATGTGAACACTAAAAAGTGCAGTTTTGTCACCACACAATACCACAGATGTCTCAAGTTTTGAGGGAGTGTGCAATTGGCACGCTGACTGCAGGAATGTCCACCAGAGCAGTTTTCACAGAACTTAAAATGTTCATTTCTCTACCATAAGCCACCTCCAACATCGTTTTAAAGAATTTGGCAGAATGTCCAACCGGCCTCACAACCCAGACCAGGTGTACCAGTACCAGCCCAGAACCAGAACCAGAACATGCGGCTTCTCTCACCTGCTGCATCATCAGAGTACAGCCACCCAGACAGCTGATGAAACTGTGGGTTTGCACAAACGAAGAATTTCGGCACAAACGGTCAGCAACTGTCTGAGAAAGACCATCACCGTGCTCGTCATCCTCACCAGGGTCTTCACCACAGATCGGAGTCGTAACCAATTTAAGTGGGTCAAACGCTCGCTTTCAAATGGCATACTGACACGCATGGAGAAGTGTGCTCCATTTTAAGAAATGTGACTGTTCCTGCTGTAAAAACAATGTCCTATATCCCAGAGCTGGAGTAAATGACATCACTAAGCTGTTTCTGAATGGACTACACCAGGACATGGACATTGATTCTATCGTAGTCCATGTGGGTTCTAATGACATCACTAAGCTGCTTCTGAATGTACTACACCAGGACATGGACATTGATTCTATCGTAGTCCATGTGGGTTCTAATGACATCACTAAGCTGCTCCTGAATGGACTACACCAGGACATGGACATTGATTCTATCGTAGTCCATGTGGGTTCTAATGACATCACTAAGCTGCTTCTGAATGGACTACATCAGGACATGGACATTGATTCTATCCTAGTCCATGTGGGTTCTAATGACATCACTAAGCTGTTTCTGAATAGACTACATCAGGACATGGACATTGATTCTATCGTAGTCCATGTGGGTTCTAATGACATCACTAAGCTGCTTCTGAATGGACTACACCAGGACATGGACATTGATTCTATCGTAGTCCATGTGGGTTCTAATGACATCACTAAGCTGTTCCTGAATGTACTACACCAGGACATGGACATTGATTCTATCGTAGTCCATGTGGGTTCTAATGACATCACTAAGCTGCTCCTGAATGGACTACATCAGGACATGGACATTGATTCTATCGTAGTCCATGTGGGTTCTAATGACATAATGAAGAGCAGCTCTGAACAGCTGAAACTGGATTTCAAAGAGCTGATTGACTCTCTGCTAGACACTAATAAAATACCCATCATATCTGGCCCTGTGCCCTTCTCTGAATCGTGGCACTGAACGCTTTAGCCAGATTATTTCTCTTCACAACTGGCTATGTGATTACTGCAGCTCAATGGGTGTAACTTTTGTTGACTACTATTTCGATACCTTTTGAAAACAGGTTTCATAAAGGAGGATGGGATCCACCCAAATCCTATGGGATCCTGGATCCTTTCACAGCATTATGAGGCTGTGTTGAGACAATGACTTATCAATGATCCGAGCCCAGCTCAGTTAATCCTCTACCATTGTGTCGCTGAGTCGTCATAATGCTAAGGCAAATGTACATTACACCAGGGGCGTTGGAAGACACAATGTAAGTAACCTAATTTATGTCTGCCCTGAGTACCTCTGCTGATCCTACAGATATTGTATGCAGTAAGCAGGTGCATACTGAGCCAGAGTTATACTGTTAACACTGAGGCCATGTGCCCTAGTAGGAAGTCCACTAATATAAATCATTAACCCTGATGTATGTCCCTCTTAATGCCCTGAGTACCTCTACTGATCCTACAGATATTGTATGCAGTAAGCAGGTGCATACTGAACCAGATTTCTAATGTTAACACTGAGGCTGTAGGCCCTAGTAGGAAGTCCACTAACATAAATCATTTGAGAACATGTACTTCTGCTAAGCTTTCCCAGTAAAGCAATGAAAACAAGCAAGCATCCCAGAAAAGTGCTCAAAATTGCCCACGTTTACATATGTAGCTTAAGAACCAAGTTTAATGAAATGAATGAAACAGATGACATTCATATTCTAACTCTCTGAAACCCACTTAGACAATATATTTGATTAGATCATAGTAGTAACAAGGTTATAACATTTACAGAAAATACAGAAATGCCAAAGGTGGAGGTGTTGCTGTTTATATTCAGAACCACATTCCTGTAAAGATTAGAGATGATCTCATGTTAAATACTGTTGAAGTAATATGGCTACAGGTTCATCTGCCTCACCTAAAGCCCATTCTGGTGGGAAGCTGCTATAGACCACCAAGTGCTAACAGTCAGTATCCGGATAACATGTGTGAAATGCTTGATAATGTATGTGATATCAACAGAAAGGTATATTTTCTGGGTTATTTAAACATTGGCTGGTTTTCATCAAGCTGCCCACTAAAGAATAAGCTTCAAACTGTAACCAGTGCCTGCAACCTGGTTCAGGTTGTCAGTCAACCTACCAGGGTAGAGACAAACAGTACAGGAATGAAATCATCAACATGTATTGATCACATCTTTACTATGCTGCAAATACATCAGATGTAGTGATCATAATATATTAGCCATATCTAGGAAAACCCAAAAATCTGGGCCCAATATAATGAATAAGAGGTCATACAATAAGTTTTGTAGTGATTCCTATGTTGTCGATGTAAAGAATATTTGTTGTTCTGTGGTGTGTAATGAGGAGCAAACAGACACTTGACACATTTATTAAACTACTTATTCCAGTGACTAGGAAGCGCGCACCCATTAAGAAAATGACTGTAAAAACTGTTACATCCTTGTTGTTTGAGGAATTGAAAAATGGTTGAGAGGGATGAGGCAAAAGGAATGGCCAGTAAGTCTGGCTGCACAACCGATTGGCAAACGTACTGCAAATTGATAAATCATGTGACTAAACTGAATTAAATAAAAAGTAGAAGAAACTACGCTATGAAACAAAGATAAATTACATAAATAATTATTGTAAAAAGCTTTGGAGCACCTTAAAATTAAAATGTGTTAAAAAAAAAAAAAAGAAGCTAACCCAGCGCCATCATTCATTGAATCAGATGGCTCGTTCATTACAAAACCCACTGATATCGCCAACTACTTTAATGATTCTTTAATTGGCAAGATTGGCAAGACTCAAAATCATTAGTCACTTTAATAATGCTTACACATCTTACATTACTCATCTCATATGTACAGTATATAGTGTATTTTATACCATCTATTGCACCTTGCCTATGCCATTCGGCAATCGCTCATCCATATACTTCTATGTACATGTTCTTATTCCATCCCTTTAGATTTGTGTTTATAAGACATGCAAATTAATTACTTAAAAATCATACAATGTGATTTTCTGGATTTATGTTTTAGATTCCGTCTCTCACAGTTGAAGTGTACTACCTATGATAAAAATTACAGACCTCTACATGCTTTGTAAGTAGGAAAACCTGCAAAATCGGCAGTGTATCAAATACTTGTTCTCACACTTTTTTAAAAACTTTAACCCCTTTTTCTCTCCAAATTTCATGGTATCCAATTGGTAGTTAGTCTTTTCTCATCGCTGCAATTCCCATACGAACTCGGGAGAGGCGAGCCGTGCATCTTCCGAAACAACCCAGTCAAGCCACACTGCTTCTTGACACAACACCCACTTAACCAATGTGTCGGAGGAAACACCGTTGCACGGTGACCGTGTCATCGTGCATTGGCCCGGTCCGCCACAAGAGTTGCTAGAGCACGATGGGACAAGAAAATCTCTGCCAGCCAAACCCTAACCCGGACAATGCTGGGCCAATTGTGCGTCGCCCGATGAGTCTCCCAGTCGCGGCGGCTGCGATAGAGCCTGGACTCGAACCAGGATCTCTAGTGGCACAGCTAGCACTGAGATGCAGTGTCTTAGACCACTGTGCCACTCGGGAGGCCCGAAAACGTATTTTAATTGGTTAATGTTGCATAGGCCAATGTTTTTTATGTAATGTTTAAAAAACATCTGAGCGGTAGATCTCTGCTTGCATTTTGACTCAGAAAAGGTTGGTGACCTCTGCTTTAACAGAACATTCCAGAAAAGGTTGGTGACCTCTGCTTTAACAGAACATTCCAGAAAAGGTTGGTGACCTCTGCTTTAACAGAACATTACAGAAAAGTTCAAACATTTAATTTCAATGTTGGTAATGTTCTAGAAACCTTCTCCAAATAGTTCAAAGATCATTTAGAAACAAAATGTTGGGAATTTCAGTACTTCAGCATAACGTTTCCTACAGGTTATATTTAGTCACGTTCTCAAATGGTCCTGAAAGGGGTTAAGAAGGCGTTAAGAAGGTGTTAAGAAGGCGTTAAGAAGGTGTTAAGAAGGCGTTAAGAAAACATTCCATTAAAAAAAAAACATTCTAAGAACATTCTAAGAACGCTCTCTGAACGTGACAAAGTTATTTAGAAACATATACATTCCATTCTCAGCATAAACAAAACTCTTATCGTGCTAATAAGTGTGTTCAGGTGGATTTGCCACACCCACTAATTGGTTACACCTTGATCTTAATGAGTACTTGTTTCCTTTGAAATGGGGTCTGTTTAAATAGACTAAAATGAACATCTTAGTAGGTGTAAAGAACATCATGTCATGCTAGCTCCATCATGATGGCACAGCGGACGAATTCCATGGAAAGAGAACAGGAGATTATCGGTTCCAGTCTCACGGATGCCGTGTGACAAATATGTTTGCATGAATAATGCCTAAGGAAGATCATTTCCAAGTGTCCTATCTGTGCTTTAAAACCCCAAATAAGAACACAGTGTATTAAAAGTCAGTGAAAGTTTTAAGGAAGTTATTAAAAAAATAATAATAATAACTAGCGATGTGCAGTTCGCAAACGATTCGATCTTTTTGATTGACTCTTTATATTGATTCGAGAGTCATGATTTGTTTTTCTGAGTGACTCGTTCATTTTAGTTGTTTGTTTGACTTGCTAGTGCAGGCAGTAATGAGTCCTGCAGCAGGATCAATACACGCTCCTCCTGCTCGGCGGCTCCAGAGACCCGACTACCAACTGTCTGTCAAATTGCGCGCAGGGAAGTAGATCATGAGCATAGACAAGAAAAATACATGTTTAGAACCAATAAGCACACCCAATTTTTCAGTTTTTGATTTGTTTAAAAAAGTTTGAAATATCCAATAAATGTCGTTCCACTTCATGATTGTGTCCCACTTGTTGTTGATTCTTCGCAAAAAAATACAGTTTTATATCTTTATGTTTGAAGCCTGAAATGTGGCAAAAGGTCGCAAAGTTCAAGGGGGCCGAATACTTTCGCAAGGCAGTGTATATACACACAAAAGTATGTGGACACCCTTCAAATATGTGGATTCAGCCACAGCCGTTGCGGACAGGTGTATAAAATTGATCACACAGCCATGCAATCTCCATAGACAAACATTGGCAGTAGAACGGTCTTACTGAAGAGTTCTGTGATGTTCAACGTGGCACCGTTATAGGATGCAACCTTTCCAACAAGTCAGTTCATTAAATGTCTGCCCTGCTAGAGCTGCCCCGGTCAACTGTAAGTGCTGTTATCGTGAAGTGGAAACGTCTAGGAGAAACAACGGCTCAGCCGTGAAGTGGTAGGCCACATAAGCTCACAGAACACGACCATGCTGAAACGTGTATAAATCGTCTGTGTTGCAACACTCACTACAGTATTCCAAACTGCCTCTGGAAGCAACATCATCACAAGAACTGGTCGTCAAAAGCTTCATGAAATGGATTTCCGTGGCCGAGCAGCCGCACACAAGCCTACGATCACCATGCACAATGCAAAGCATCGGCTGGAGGGGTGTAAAGCTCACCGCCATTGGACTCTGGAGCAGTGGAAACGCATTCTCTGGAATGATGAATCACGCTTCACCATCTGGCAGTCTGACAGACAAGTCGAGGTTTGGCGGATGCCAGGAGAACGCTACCTGCTCAAATGCATAGTGCCAACTGTAAAGTTTGGTGGAGGAGGAATAATGTTCTCTGGCTATTTTCATGGTTCGGCTCCTTAGTTCCAGTGACGGGAAATCTTAACGCTACAGCATATAATGACATTCTAGATGATTCTGTGCTACCAACTTTGTGGCAACAGTTTGGGGAAGGCCCTTTCCTGTTTCAGCATGACAATGCCCCATTGCACAAAGCATACAGAAATGGTTTGTCAAGATCGGTGTGGAATAACTTGACTGGCCTGCACACAGCCCTGACCTCAACCCCAAACAAACACCTTTGCGATGAATTGGAAAGCCGACTGCGAGCCAGACCTAATCGCCCAACGACATCCGTGCCCAACCTCACTAATGCTCTTGTGGCTGAATGGAAGCAAGTCCCCGGAGCAATGTTCCAACATCTAGTGGAAAGCCTTCCCAGAAAAGTGGAGGCTGTTATAGCAGCAATGTTCCAACATCTAGTGGAAAGCCTTCCCAGAAGAGTGGAGGCTGTTATTGCAGCAATGTTCCAACATCTAGTGGAAAGTCTTCCCAGAAGAGTGGAGGCTGTTATAGCAGCAATGTTCCAACATCTAGTGGAAAGCCTTCCCAGAAGAGTGGAGGTTGTTATAGCAGCAATGTTCCAACATCTAGTGGAAAGTCTTCCCAGAAGAGTGGAGGCTGTTAGAGCAGCAATGTTCCAACATCTAGTGGAAAGTCTTCCCAGAAGAGTGGAGGCTGTTAGAGCAGCAATGTTCCAACATCTAGTGGAAAGCCTTCCCAGAAGAGTGGAGGCTGTTATAGCAGCAATGTTCCAACATCTAGTGGAAAGCCTTCCCAGAAGAGTGGAGGCTGTTATAGCAGCAATGTTCCAACATCTAGTGGAAAGCCTTCCCAGAAGAGTGGAGGCTGTTATAGCAGCAATGTTCCAACATCTAGTGGAAAGCCTTCCCAGAAGAGTGGAGGCTGTTATAGCAGCAATGTTCCAACATCTAGTGGAAAGCCTTCCCAGAAGAGTGGAGGCTGTTATAGCAGTAAAGGGGGGACCAACTCCATATTAATGCCCATTGACTTTGTAATGAGATGTTAGACAAGCAGGTGTCCACATACTTTTGGTCATGTTGTGTTTCTTGGTCATACCGTCCCTCTCCCAGCCAGATGCAGAGAAACTCATCCACGCCTTCCATCTTCTCTCGGATCGAAACCACGCTGCATGGGGGCCTCCCGGACTAATCACTAGAGGCTTCAACTAATCCAGAACATTGCTGCAAGGGTCCTGACCAGGACCAAGAAATCTGACCACATCACCCCGATCCTGCCCAAACTGGCTAGCGGTCAACTACAGGATTGACTTCAAAAATCCAACTGCTTCTATGTAAAAGCCTTGAATGGATTGAGGCCCACCTACATAAGCGCTCTCATCTCAACCAGCGAGACTCCTCGCACTCTCCCCGCTCCGTCTCCGAACTATGGGGGGCCGAGCCTTCTGCTCCCTCACCCAGTCGCCTATGGAAATCTCTCCCTGACCATCTGTGAGGCAATCTATCATTGACAAATTGGCCTTAAAATCCACTTCTACAGACTGTCTTTCTTCTGTTAGTCCTAATGGATTTAGCACCTAGCCCACTATTGCTATTATACCTACCTTGATTCAAAATGGATGCCGAATTTATTTTATTTTTTTACATAGATTTTATCTATTAACTCTATGATGAAAAGTGCAAATGAAATGTTTTATTATTTGCATTGCACACTGGGTGATAATAAGGTCGGTTGGTATCCAGATTTTCCTAGTGTTCCTGTACCATACCAGGGGATATGGTATTATCAGGGGCGCAATTTCTTTCCATACGTAATTAATAACTTTAAAAAATAAAAAATAAATTACGCACAAAACAATTTAGACAGCAGCGATCTTGATCCAGGAAGGGATGGATGGTCTCTGCTGTAAACCAAGAAACTTGATATTGCAAGCTAGCAACCTAGATTGCAAGTTAGCAAACCAAATGCATAGCTGGAGCCCTGATCTGGAGCCCTGAACCACCCCCCCCCCATATTGAAAACCATACTGTCGGTATACCGCCCAAGCCTAGGAGATACACACAGAAACACGCTCAGTTCAGAAACACACACACAGCTGTCCGGTACCACCCACCTGTCCGGAGGATGCTAGCAGGTTGATGGTGGTCAGTAGCATCCAGCCACGTGACGCCTCTTCACTGTGGTTCACCTCCAGGAACTGGACGATGGCTCTACTGGCTGCCTCTGTGGAGAGAACACACACACGTTGGTCATAGATCTGGCTGCCTCTGTGGAGAGAACACACACACGTTGGTCATAGTACTGGCTGCCTCTGTGGAGAGAACACACACACGTTGGTCATAGTACTGGCTGCCTCTGTGGAGAGAACACACACACGCGTTGGTCATAGTACTGGCTGCCTCTGTGGAGAGAACACACACACGCGTTGGTCATAGTACTGGCTGCCTCTGTGGAGAGAACACACACACACGTTGGTCATAGTACTGGCTGCCTCTGTGGAGAGAACACACACACGTTGGTCATAGACAGAGAATGAGCTACAGATGTGTAGCATAATGTAATTCAAAAAGTCTTAGAGCAGGTGGCAGAGAGAGCAAGAATTCCTTACATTCGGCGGTGTGTGTATGTGTGTGTATATGTGTGTGTGTGTGTGTATATGTATGTGTGTGTATATGTATGTGTGTGTGTGTGTGTGTATATGTATGTGTGTGTGTGTATCTAGCGGTTTCCTCTAGAGCTGGTCGTCCGTCAAAGGAAGGCATACCCCAGTCAAAGCTTTGATAACACACACTGACCTGGAGAGAGAAATGACAACCCACTGACCTGGAGAGAGAACTGACAACCCACTGACCTGGAGAGAGAACTGATAACCCACTGACCTGGAGAGAGAACTGACAACCCACTGAGCTGGAGAGAGAACTGACAACCCACTGACCTGGAGAGAGAACTGACAACCCACTGACCTGGAGAGAGAACTGACAACCCACTGACCTGGCGAGAGAACTGATAACCCACTGACCTGGAGAGAGAACTGACAACACACTGACCTGGAGAGAGAACTGACAACACACTGACCTGGAGAGAGAACTGACAACACACTGACCTGGAGAGAGAACTGACAACCCACTGACCTGGAGAGAGAACAGACGACCCACTGACCTGGAGAGAGAACTGACAACACACTGACCTGGAGAGAGAACTGACAACACACTGACCTGGAGAGAGAACTGACAACCCACTGACCTGGAGAGAGAACTGACAACCCACTGACCTGGAGAGAGAACTGATGACCCACTGACCTGGAGAGAGAACTGACAACCCACTGACCTGGAGAGAGAACTGACGACACACTGACCTGGAGAGAGAACTGACGACACACTGACCTGGAGAGAGAACTGACAACACACTGACCTGGAGAGAGAACTGACAACCCACTGACCTGGAGAGCTTCCCATTCTGGCTTCATACAGGGGGAGTCATGAACGAACAGCTTCCCATTCTGGCTTCATACAGGGGGAATCATGAACGAACAGCTTCCCATTCTGTCTTCATACAGGGGGAGTCATGAACGAACAGCTTCCCATTCTGTCTTCATACAGGGGAATCATGAACGAACAGCTTCCCATTCTGTCTTCATACAGGGGAATCATGAACGAACAGCTTGTAGGCAAGTCAGTTAAGAACAAATTCTTATTTTCAATGACGGCCTAGGAGCAGTGGGTTCCATCATGACAATGCCCCCGTGCACAAAGCGAGGTCCATACAGAAATGGTTTATCAAGATCAGTGTGGAAGAACTTGACTGGCCTGCACAGGGCCCTGACCTCAACCCCATCGAACACCTGTGGGATGAATTTAAACGCCGACAGCGAGCCAGACCTAATCGCCCAACAACATCAGTGCCCGACATCACTAATGCTCTTATGACTGAATGGAAACAAGTCCCCCTCAGCAATGTTCCAACATCTAGTGGAAAGCCTTCCCAGAAGAGTGGAGGCTGTTATATCAGCAATGTTCCAACATCTAGTGGAAAGCCTTCCCTGAAGAGTGGAGGCTGTTATAGCAGCAATGTTCCAACATCTAGTGGAAAGCCTTCCCTAAGGTGTAGAGGCTGTTATAGCAGCAATGTTCCAACATCTAGTGGAAAGCCTTCCCTAAGGTGTAGAGGCTGTTATAGCAGCAATGTTCCAACATCTAGTGGAAAGCCTTCCCAGAAGAGTGGAGGCTGTTATAGCAGCAATGTCCCAACATCTAGTGGAAAGCCTTCCCAGAAGAGTGGAGGCTGTTATAGCAGCAATGTTCCAACATCTAGTGGAAAGCCTTCCCAGAAGAGAAGAGGCTGTTATAGCAGCAATGTTCCAACATCTAGTGGAAAGCCTTCCCTAAGGTGTGGAGGCTGTTATAGTAGCAATGTTCCAACATCTAGTGGAAAGCCTTCCCAGAAGAGTGGAGGCTGTTATAGTAGCAATGTTCCATCATCTAGTGGAAAGCCTTCCCAGAAGAGTGGAGGCTGTTATAGCAGCAATGTCCCAACATCTAGTGGAAAGCCTTCCCAGAAGAGTGGAGGCTGTTATAGCAGCAATGTTCCAACATCTAGTGGAAAGCCTTCCCAGAAGAGTGGAGGCTGTTATAGCAGCAATGTTCCAACATCTAGTGGAAAGCCTTCCCAGAAGAGTGGAGGCTGTTATAGCAGCAATGTCCCAACATCTAGTGGAAAGCCTTCCCAGAAGAGTGGAGGCTGTTATAGCAGCAATGTTCCAACATCTAGTGGAAAGCCTTCCCAGAAGAGTGGAGGCTGTTGTAGCAGCAATGTTCCAACATCTAGTGGAAAGCCTTCCCAGAAGAGTGGAGGCTGTTGTAGCAGCAATGTTCCAACATCTAGTGGAAAGCCTTCCCAGAAGAGTGGAGGCTGTTATAGCAGCAATGTTCCTACATCTAGTGGAAAGCCTTCCCAGAAGAGTGGAGGCTGTTGTAGCAGCAATGTTCCAACATCTAGTGGAAAGCCTTCCCTAAGGTGTAGAGGCTGTTATAGCAGCAATGTTCCAACATCTAGTGGAAAGCCTTCCCAGAAGAGTGGAGGCTGTTATAGCAGCAATGTTCCAACATCTAGTGGAAAGCCTTCCCAGAAGAGTGGAGGCTGTTATAGCAGCAATGAAATGTTCCCACGAACAGGTGTTCACATACTTTTGGTCATATAGTATATCAAAGGATGGTCAAGCTGAGTGACAGCTTTACTCTATCCATCCCTCTGATCATAAGCCAGTTCTCTTTTCCCTCACTCCATCCCTCACTCCATCCCTCACTCCATCCCTCACTCCTTCTCTGTCAGTTAGGTCCACATTTCACCCAAAACAGGTGTATAAATCATCACGAGAGGCCACTTCATCCATCTAGCTTACGAGCTCCAACACTGAGCAGTGAGAATCAAGGTAATAAATAAGTTGGTATTTTGGTCATGTTTCTCTAGAGCTGTTGCTTGGACACCTATCTTAGCTAGGCGAATAACAAGACAGCTCCACTGATACTGACGAGCTGAAGCATCAGATCAGAAGCTGTGAAGGGCTGTAGAGTTAGATCAGAAACTGTGAAGGGCTGTAGAGTGAGATCAGAAACTGTGAAGGGCTGTAGCTAAAGATCAGAAGCTGTGACGGGCTGTAGCTAAAGATCAGAAGCTGTGAAGGGCTGTAGAGTCAGATCAGAAGCTGTGAAGGGCTGTAGAGTCAGATCAGAAGCTGTGAAGGGCTGTAGAGTCAGATCAGAAGCTGTGAAGGGCTGCACTGTTAGATCAGAAGCTGTGAAGGGCTGCAGCGTTAGATCAGAAGCTGTGAAGGGTTGCAGCGTTAGATCAGAAGCTGTGAAGGGCTGTAGAGTCAGATCAGAAGCTGTGAAGGGCTGCAGCGTCAGATCAGAAGCTCTGAAGGGCTGTAGCTAAAGATCAGAAGCTGTGAAGGGCTGTAGAGTCAGATCAGAAGCTGTGAAGGGCTGTAGAGTCAGATCAGAAGCTGTGAAGGGCTGTAGAGTCAGATCAGAAGCTGTGAAGGGCTGTAGAGTCAGATCAGAAGCTGTGAAGGGCTGTAGAGTCAGATCAGAAGCTGTGAAGGGCTGTAGAGTCAGATCAGAAGCTGTGAAGGGCTGTCGAGTTAGATCAGAAGCTGTGAAGGGCTGTAGAGTCAGATCAGAAGCTGTGAAGGGCTGTCGAGTTAGATCAGAAGCTGTGAAGGGCTGTAGCGTTAGATCAGAAACTGTGATTAAGAACTGCTGAGCTCAGACAAACCTGACATGATCTTAATTGAGGAGACTTTAACCACCCACAGTATGTTTAATTAGTACGGGGTGGCAGCTTAGCAACAGCCCTCGCAATGGACTGTAGCAGTCAAAAACATTGCAGCAAAGTTGACTTAAGACCGACATGAAATAGGCCAAAAAAAATGCTTTTAGGGGAACAGTGAGACAGACGTGTAGCCTCCCTTGGGAAAGAGTTCTTCTGACCTCAACGGGACGATCTGGTTAAAAAAAATCCACTGACCTGTGGACTTGTTGGAGGCCCTCCGCCTGATCTCCGTGACCATGAGCCGGGACACCTGGGTAGTGAACTGGAGGAGGTCCTGGAACTTCTCTGTCATGGTGCTGGGGGGAGCGTTACCAAACACCTGCAAAAAAAGGTAAAAGATTAACAGTCAGAGGAAGGCCCTAAAAATTGTCAAAGACTCCAGCCATCCTTAGTCATAGACTGTTCTCTCTGCTACCGCATAGCAAGTGGTACCGGAGCACCAAGTCTAGGTCCAAGAGGCTTCTAAACAGCTTTTACCCCCAAGCCATAAGACTCCTGAACAGCTAGTCAAATGGCTACCCAGACTATTTGCATTGTCCCCCCCCCCTTTACACTGCTGCTACTCTCTGTTTATTATTTATGCATAGTCACTTTAATAACTCTACCTACATGTACATATTACCTCAACACCATAACACCCTGTATATAGCCTCCACATTGACTCTGTACCGTAGTACCCTGTATATAGCCTCCACATTGACTCTGTACCGTAATACCCTGTATATAGCCTCCACATTGACTCTGTACTGGTACCCCCTGTATATAGCCTCCACATTGACTCTGTACCGTAACACCCTGTATATAGTCTCCACATTGACTCTGTACCGGTACCCCCTATATATAGCCTCCACATTGACTCTGTACCGGTACCCCCTGTATATAGCCTCCACGTTGACTCTGTACCGGTACCCCCTGTATATAGTCTCCGCATTGACTCTGTACCGGTACCCCCTGTATATAGTCTCCGCATTGACTCTGTACCGGTACCTCCTGTATATAGCCTCCACATTGACTCTGTACCGGTACCCCCTGTATATAGCCTCCACATTGACTCTGTACCGGTACCCCCTGTATATAGTCTCCACGTTGACTCTGTACCGGTACCCCCTGTATATAGTCTCCGCATTGACTCTGTACCGGTACCCCCTGTATATAGCCTCCACATTGACTCTGTACCGGTACCCCCTGTATATAGTCTCCGCATTGACTCTGTACCGGTACCCCCTGTATATAGCCTCCACATTGACTCTGTACCGGTACCTCCTGTATATAGCCTCCACGTTGACTCTGTACCGGTACCCCCTGTATATAGTCTCCACGTTGACTCTGTACCGGTACCCCCTGTATATAGTCTCCGCATTGACTCTGTACCGTAACACCCTGTATATAGCCTCCACATTGTACCGTAACACCCTGTATATAGCCTCCACATTGTACCGTAACACCCTGTATATAGCCTCCACATTGTACCGGTACCCCTGTATATAGTCTCCACATTGACTCTGTACCGGTACCCCTTGTATATAGCCTCCACATTGACTCTGTACCGGTACCCCTTGTATATAGCCTCCACATTGACTCTGTACCAGTACCCCCTGTATATAGCCTCCACATTGACTCTGTACCGTAGTACCCTGTATATAGCCTCCACATTGACTTTGTACCGGTACCCCCTGTATATAGCCTCCACATTGACTCTGTACCGTAACACCCTGTATATAGCCTCCACATTGACTCTGTACTGGTACCCCCTGTATATAGCCTCCACATTGACTCTGTACCAGTACCCCCCGTATATAGCCTCCACATTGACTCTGTACCAGTAGTACCTGTATATAGCCTCCACATTGACTCTGTACCGGTACCCCCTGTATATAGACACCCACATTGTACCGTAACACCCTGTATATAGCCTCCACATTGACTCTGTACCGTAGTACCCTGTATATAGCCTCCACATTGACTCTGTACCGGTACCCCCTGTATATAGACACCCACATTGACTCTGTACCAGTACTACCTGTATATAGCCTCCACATTGTACCGTAACACCCTGTATATAGCCTCCACATTGACTCTGTACCGGTAACCCCTGTATATAGTATCCACATTGACTCTGTACCGGTGCCCCCTGTATATAGCCTCCACATTGACTCTGTACCGGTACCCCCTGTATATAGCCTCCACATTGACTCTGTACCGGTACCCCCTGTATATAGCCTCCACATTGTACCGGTACCCGCTGTATATAGCCTCCACATTGACTCTGTACCAGTACCCCCTGTATATAGCCTCCACACTGGTACCCCCTGTATATAGCCTCCACATTGTCTCTGTACCGGTACCCCCTGTATTTAGCCTCCACACTGACTCTGTACCAGTACACCCTGTATATAGCCTCCACATTGACTCTGTACCGGTACCCCCTGTATATAGCCTCCACATTGTCTCTGTACCGGTACCCCTTGTATACAGCCTCCACATTGACTCTGTACAGTAACACCCTGTATATAGCCTCCACACTGGTACCCCTTGTATATAGCCTCCACATTGACTCTGTACCGGTACCCCCTGTATATAGCCTCCACATTGACTCTGTACCAGTACCCCCTGTATATAGCCTCCACATTGACTCTGTACCGGTACCCCCTGTATATAGCCTCCACATTGACTCTGTACCAGTACCCCCTGTATATAGCCTCCACATTGACTCTGTACTGTAATACCCTGTATATAGTCTCCACATTGACTCTGTACCATAACACCCTGTATATAGCCTCCACATTGACTCTGTACCATAACACCCTGTATATAGCCTCCACATTGTACCGTAACACCCTGTATATAGCCTCCACATTGACTCTGTACCGGTACCCCCTGTATATAGCCACCACATTGACTCTGTACCGGTACCCCCTGTATATAGTCTCCACATTGACTCTGTACCGGTACCCCCTGTATATAGTCTCACTATTTACTGCTGTTATTCTCATCTCTTACATATTTGGGGGGTATTTTCTTAAACTGCATTGTTGGTTAAGTAAGCATTTGTATTTGGCACATCTGCCAGATATAATGTGATTTGAACAGTCACACATGGACACACACCAAGGCCCACCTACATGTTATACATTCTAGTCATTTAGCAGATGCTCTTATCCAGAGAGACTTAAAGGTAGTGCATCCATCTAAAGATAGCTCGGTGGAACAACCAAACATCACAGTCAGTAGCTAGGGGTTCAGTAGCTAAGGGTTCACTAGCTAAGAGTTCAGAAGCTTGGGTTTTAGAAGCTTGGGTTCCGTAGCTGCTTGGGGTTCAGAAGCTAGGGGTTCAGAAGCTAGGGGTTCAGAAGCTAGGAGTTCCAGTAGCTTGGAGTTCCAGTAGCTAGGGGTTCAGCAGCTAGGGATCCATTCAATTGGTGACAGATTTATGCAAATATTCTCAAATCTGCATAAAGAAAATATCCACATTTTCCAAACAGTGGTGCGTTTCCACCAAACTGAATTGTTGAGAATAAAGATGTGATGACATAATGATGTGCGTGATGACAAGTGCATTGGTAGGCTCTGCGGGTTGGGGGGTAGGCTCTGCGGGGTGGGGGACAGGCTCTGCGGGTTGGGGGAGGTTGGCTCTGTGGTGTGGGGGGGTAGACTCTGTGGGCTGGGGGGGGTAGGCTCTGCGGGTTGGGGGGTAGACTCTGCGGGGTGGGGGGTAGACTCTGTGGGCTCTGTGGGGGGGGGGGGGGGGTAGGCTCTACGGGTTGGGAGGGTGGGGGTAGACTCTGTGGGGTGGGGGGTAGGCTCTACGGGTTGGGGGGTATGCTCTGCGGGGTGGGGGGGTAGGCTCTGTGGGGTGGGGGGTAGACTCTGTGGGCTCTGTGGGGGGGGGTAGGCTCTACGGGTTGGGGGGTGGGGGTAGACTCTGTGGGCTGGGGGGTAGGCTCTGTGGGGTGGGGGTAGACTCTGTGGGCTGGGGGGTAGGCTCTGGGGGGGGGGTAGGCTCTACGGGTTGGGGGGTAGGCTCTGCGGGGTGGGGGGGTAGGCTCTGTGGGGGGGTAGGCTCTACGGGATGGGGGGATAGGCTCTGCGGGGGGGTAGGCTCTACGGGCTGGGGGGTAGGCTCTGCGGGTAGGTTAGTCTACAATACATGAAGAGATTATTAAGAGCGAGAATATTTGTATTTGTCAAAACGGCGGTCAAACATTGATCATCAAGCCACCAGAATCAGACCCTTCGACATTTATTGGAAAGGAGCATCAAGTTAATAATCACTGTGCTCTTTCACCACCCGGTGAAGTTCATCCCAACTTATTTCATCTGTAGCCGAATAGAACTGCATGCTTTTGTAGTGGGTGGACCAGACATCATGTGATCCCGTGACTTTGATATGACATTATTATTAAATCAATATTTGCCATTTAGGTTCATACAGGCTATTTCTTACATCATTCATTTTACAGGCACAAAAAAAAAAAGATCACAAATGATCTGACGGAATTTATAAAAAAAAATGACCGAAACTTCCTGTTTCCATTACAGCGGGTCGTGATTTATTTTTTACACGTTAAGACTTTACTCACATAGAAACTATGGATTTAAAAAGGTGGTTAGTGCCAGGAAATCTTTCCTCAAAGTAGCTATCAGCAAAGTCAGCGCTAGTGGGGAGAGAGAAGTCCAGAATTGAGTTTTAGTTCACAATATATATTTTTTTTTGGGGGGGGGGGCAGGGTGCTGTGGGATTATTTAAGATACTCTTTGAAGAGGTAGGGTTTCAGATGGTCTCGGGAAGATGGCCAAGGTCTCTGCTGTTCTAGCTTCAGGGGGAAACTGGTTCCATCATTGGGGTGCCAGGACAGAGAAGAGCTCTGATTGGGCTGAGCGGCAGCAGCCCTCCAACAGCACCTCTGAGGGCCAGGACACCTGAGGTGGCAGAACAGAGTGTTGGGTTGGGGTGTAGTGTTTGAGCATAGCCTGAAGGTAGGGAGGGGCAGTTCCTCTTGCTGCTCCGTAGGCATGAACCATGGTCTTGTAGTGGAGTGTAGGGTCTGGAGTGTAGGGGTTGGAGTGTAGGGGTTGAGAGTGTAGGATCTGGAGTGTAGGGGTTGAGAGTGTAGGGGTTGAGAGTGTAGGGGTTGAGAGTGTAGGGTTGAGAGTGTAGGGGTTGAGAGTGTAGGGGTTGAGAGTGTAGGGGTTGAGAGTGTAGGGTTGAGAGTGTAGGGGTTGAGAGTGTAGGGTCTGGAGTGTAGGGGTTGAGAGTGTAGGGGTTGAGAGTGTAGGGGTTGAGAGTGTAGGGGTTGAGAGTGTAGGGGTTGAGAGTGTAGGGGTTGAGAGTGTAGGGTTGAGAGTGTAGGGTTGAGAGTGTAGGGTCTGGAGGGTAGGGGTTGGAGTTGGAGGGTAGGGGTTGGAGGGTAGGGGTTGGAGGGTAGGGGTTGGAGGGTAGGGGTTGGAGGGTAGGGGTTGGAGGGTAGGGGTTGGAGTTGGAGGGTAGGGGTTGGAGTTGGAGGGTAGGGGTTAGAGTTGGAGGGTAGGGGTTAGAGTTGGAGTGTAGAGGTTGGAGTTTAGGGGTTGGAGTGTAGGGTTGAGAGTGTAGGGGTTGGAGTGTAGGGGTTGAGAGTGTAGGGGTTGGAGTGTAGGGTCTGGAGGGTAGGGGTTGGAGGGTAGGGGTTGGAGTTGGAGGGTAGGGGTTGGAGGGTAGGGGTTGGAGGGTAGGGGTTGGAGGGTAGGGGTTGGAGTGTAGGGTTGAGAGTGTAGGGGTTGGAGTGTAGGGTCTGGAGGGTAGGGGTTGGAGTTGGAGGGTAGGGGTTGGAGGGTAGGGGTTGGAGGGTAGGGGTTGGAGGGTAGGGGTTGGAGGGTAGGGGTAGGGGTTGGAGGGTAGGGGTTGGAGTTGGAGGGTAGGGGTTGGAGTTGGAGGGTAGGGGTTAGAGTTGGAGTGTAGGGGTTGGAGTTTAGGGGTTGGAGTGTAGGGTTGAGAGTGTAGGGTCTGGAGGGTAGGGGTTGGAGTGTAGGGGTTGGAGTGTAGGGGTTGGAGTGTAGGGGTTGGAGTGTAGGGGTTGGAGTGTAGGGTTGAGAGTGTAGGGTCTGGAGGGTAGGGGTTGGAGTGTAGGGGTTGGAGTGTAGGGGTTGGAGTGTAGGGGTTGGAGTGTAGGGGTTGGAGTGTAGGGGTTGGAGTGTAGGGGTTGGAGGGTAGGGGTTGGAGGGTAGGGTCTGGAGGGTAGGGTCTGGAGGGTAGGGGTTGGAGTGTAGGGTCTGGAGTGTAGGGATTGGAGTGTAGGGATTGGAGTGTAGGGGTTGGAGTGTAGGGGTTGGAGTGTAGGGGTTGGAGTGTAGGGGTTGGAGTGTAGGGGTTGGAGTGTAGGGTCTGGAGGGTAGGGTCTGGAGGGTAGGGTCTGGAGTGTAGGGGTTGAGAGTGTAGGGGTTGGAGTGTAGGGTCTGGAGGGTAGGGGTTGGAGGGTAGGGGTTGGAGGGTAGGGGTTGGAGTTGGAGGGTAGGGGTTGGAGGGTAGGGGTTGGAGGGTAGGGGTTGGAGGGTAGGGGTTGGAGGGTAGGGGTTGGAGTTGGAGGGTAGGGGTTGGAGGGTAGGGGTTGGAGGGTAGGGGTTGGAGGGTAGGGGTTGGAGTGTAGGGTTGAGAGTGTAGGGGTTGGAGTGTAGGGTCTGGAGGGTAGGGGTTGGAGTTGGAGGGTAGGGGTTGGAGGGTAGGGGTTGGAGGGTAGGGGTTGGAGGGTAGGGGTTGGAGGGTAGGGGTAGGGGTTGGAGGGTAGGGGTTGGAGTTGGAGGGTAGGGGTTGGAGTTGGAGGGTAGGGGTTAGAGTTGGAGTGTAGGGGTTGGAGTTTAGGGGTTGGAGTGTAGGGTTGAGAGTGTAGGGTCTGGAGGGTAGGGGTTGGAGTGTAGGGGTTGGAGTGTAGGGGTTGGAGTGTAGGGGTTGGAGTTTAGGGGTTGGAGTGTAGGGTTGAGAGTGTAGGGTCTGGAGGGTAGGGGTTGGAGTGTAGGGGTTGGAGTGTAGGGGTTGGAGTGTAGGGGTTGGAGTGTAGGGGTTGGAGTGTAGGGGTTGGAGTGTAGGGGTTGGAGGGTAGGGGTTGGAGGGTAGGGTCTGGAGGGTAGGGTCTGGAGGGTAGGGGTTGGAGTGTAGGGTCTGGAGTGTAGGGATTGGAGTGTAGGGATTGGAGTGTAGGGGTTGGAGTGTAGGGGTTGGAGTGTAGGGGTTGGAGTGTAGGGGTTGGAGTGTAGGGTCTGGAGGGTAGGGTCTGGAGGGTAGGGTCTGGAGTGTAGGGGTTGAGAGTGTAGGGGTTGGAGTGTAGGGTCTGGAGGGTAGGGGTTGGAGGGTAGGGGTTGGAGGGTAGGGGTTGGAGTTGGAGGGTAGGGGTTGGAGGGTAGGGGTTGGAGGGTAGGGGTTGGAGGGTAGGGGTTGGAGGGTAGGGGTTGGAGGGTAGGGGTTGGAGGGTAGGGGTTGGAGGGTAGGGGTTGGAGTTGGAGGGTAGGGGTTAGAGTTGGAGTGTAGGGGTTGGAGTTTAGGGGTTGGAGTGTAGGGTTGAGAGTGTAGGGTCTGGAGGGTAGGGGTTGGAGTGTAGGGGTTGGAGTGTAGGGGTTGGAGTGTAGGGGTTGGAGTGTAGGGGTTGGAGTGTAGGGGTTGGAGGGTAGGGGTTGGAGGGTAGGGGTTGGAGGGTAGGGTCTGGAGGGTAGGGGTTGGAGTGTAGGGTCTGGAGTGTAGGGATTGGAGTGTAGGGGTTGGAGTGTAGGGGTTGGAGTGTAGGGGTTGGAGTGTAGGGGTTGGAGTGTAGGGGTTGGAGTGTAGGGGTTGGAGTGTAGGGGTTGGAGTGTAGGGTCTGGAGGGTAGGGTCTGGAGGGTAGGGTCTGGAGTGTAGGGGTTGGAGTGTAGGGGTTGGAGTGTAGGGGTTGGAGTGTAGGGGTTGGAGTGTAGGGGTTGGAGTGTAGGGGTTGGAGTGTAGGGGTTGGAGTGTAGGGTCTGGGTTGGAGGGTAGGGGTTGGAGGGTAGGGGTTGGAGGGTAGGGGTTGGAGTTGGAGGGTAGGGATTGGAGTTGGAGGGTAGGGATTGGAGTTGGAGGGTAGGGGTTGGAGGGTAGGGGTTGGGTTGGAGGGTAGGGGTTGGAGGGTAGGGGTTGGAGGGTAGGGGTTGGAGTTGGAGGGTAGGGGTTAGAGGGTAGGGGTTGGAGGGTAGGGGTTGGAGGGTAGGGGTTGGAGGGTAGGGGTTGGAGTTGGAGGGTAGGGGTTGGAGACCTGAGGTGGCAGAACAGAGTGCTCGGGTTGGGGTGTAGTGTTTGAGTATAGCCTGAAGGTAGGGAGGGGCAGTTCCTCTTGCTGCTCCGTAGACAAGTGCGGTAGACTTCATGTGTATCTCTGCTTTCTTCTCTCTAATTCACATCACTAAGTTTAACACATGAACTTAACCTTCACAGAGATCTATTGAGTGAGATGCAAGCCAAGCCACCAAGCACTGAGTTTGACTCTCACCATGTTGAAAACGGGCAGCATCATGTAGAGCTTGTCCTCCAACCAACCAACCAACCAACCAACCAACCAACCAACCAACGATAACCCCTACTCACCCTGTTGAAGACGGGCAGCATCATGTAGTTTCTCCTCCAATCAACCAACCAACCAACCAACCAACCAACCATAACCCCTACTCACCCTGTTGAAGACGGGCAGCATCATGTAGAGTTTCTCCTCCAATCAACCAACCAACCAACCAACCAACCAACCAACCATAACCCCTACTCACCCTGTTGAAGACGGGCAGCATCATGTAGAGTTTCTCCAATCAATCAAACAACCAACCAACCAACCAACCAACCATAACCCCTACTCACCCTGTTGAAGACGGGCAGCATCATGTAGAGTTTCTCCTCCTGCTCCTTCTGGGTCATGTGACGTGGAGGGTGGCAGAGCTCTGAGAAGAGGCGTCTGAGGTGCATGAGGCCAAGTGCATTGTCTTGCGGGCTACACTCCTCCTGCCGCGGCCTACCCATGATCCTCTTCACCATGTTCATCTTGAGCGGCTTCGTCCGGCCAAAGCCAGCCCTGAGGAGGGAGGAGGAAAAGGACTCTATTTCATTTTACTGGACCTTTCCAGGATGTGCTTTGAACAATTTTTTTTATTTAATCTATTGAATTAAAAATGTATTGTTCACTTGTAGAACGTAAGAGAGGAGAGGCCCTAAGAGATGAGATGCCCTGTGAGAGGAGAGGCCCTGTGAGAGGAGAGGCCCTGTGAGAGGAGAGGCCCTGTGAGAGGAGAGGCCCTGTGAGAGGAGAGGCCCTGTGAGAGGAGAGGCCCTGTGAGAGGATAGGCCCTAAGAGGGGAGAGGTCCTAAGAGGGGAGAGGCCCTGAGAGGGGAGAGGCGTAAGTGAAGAGTGTCCGTGAGAGAAGAGAGGCCGTGAGAGAAGAGAGGCCGTGAGAGAAGAGAGGCCCTGAGAGGGGAGAGGCCCTGAGAGGGGAGAGGCCCTGAGAGGGGAGAGGCCCTGAGAGGGGAGAGGCCGTGAGAGGGGAGTGGCCGTGAGAGGGGAGTGGCCGTGAGAGAGGAGTGGCCCTGAGAGAAGAGATGCCCTGAGAGAAGAGAGTCCCTGAGAGAGGAGAGGCCCTGAGAGAGGAGAGGCCCTGAGAGAGGAGAGGCCCTGAGAGAGGAGAGGCCCTGAGAGGGGAGAGGCCGTGAGAGGGGAGGCCGTGAGAGAGGAGAGGCCGTGAGAGGCCCTGAGAGAGGAGAGGCCCTGAGAGAGGAGAGGCCGTGAGAGGGGAGAGTCCGTAAGAACGAAGACACATTTTTGGCACCCAACAAAATTTCACTTAGGTCCCCTAAAAGACTATGGCCGGATCTGACTGCATGTGGGTACACACACTGTGGCCCCTCAAGAGGAGTTCAGATTTGTTGTGCCCCCCCCCTATCAAAGTTCCACATCCCTGATATACAGTACTGGTCAAAAGTTTGGATACATATTCATTCAAGGGTTTTTCTTTATTTTCTACATTGTAGAATAATAGTGAAGACCTACAAACTATGAAATAACACACATGGAGTCATGTCGTAACCAAAAAAAAAAGTGTTAAAAAAAAAAAAAAAATTTTTTTATATTTTATATATTTGAGATTCTTTAAAGTAGCCACCCTTTGCCTTGATGACAGCTTTGGCATTCTCCTGGCATCCTTGATTGAGTACCTGTGTCCAAACGTTTGACTAGTACTGTAGTTGTTTACTGTGGCTACAGTGTAGAATACACTGTCGGGATAAAGACACACATATATCCATTATTGTTGCTGTGAGGAAATGTACTAAGCTAAATGCAAAAAATACCAGCAATGAAACTTCTTCCATGATTATCAGGGCATTCTGCGTGAACGTGGCCGAAAAATGTATTATTATGAATTTGGATCTTCCTCAAATGGAATTAGGGCTGGGGAATTGCCAGGGACCTCACAATACAATACTTTTGTTCTGATACGATATGTATTGATATGATATGTATCGATATGCACTGATACGATATGCATTGATACGATATGCATTGATAGGATATGTATTGATACGATATGCATTGATACGATATGCATTGATACGATATGCACTGATACGATATGTATTGATACGATATGCATTGATACGATATGCACTGATACGATATGCACTGATACGATATGCATTGATACGATATGTATTGCGATACGATACTGTGATTTTATTGCGCTTCAAAAGTTCCAAAAAGATATACAGTGCCTTGCGAAAGTATTCGGCCCCCTTGAACTTTGCGACCTTTTGCCACATTTCAGGCTTCAAACAAAGATATAAAACTATTTTTTTGTGAAGAATCAACAACAAGTGGGAAACAATCATGAAGTGGAACAACATTTATTGGATATTTCAAACTTTTTTAACAAATCAAAGACTGAAAAATTGGGCGTGCAAAATTATTCAGCCCCCTTAAGTTAATACTTTGTAGCGCCACCTTTTGCTGCGATTACAGCTGTAAGTCGCTTGGGGTATGTCTCTATCAGTTTTGCACATCGAGAGACTGAAATTTTTTCCCATTCCTCCTTGCAAAACAGCTCGAGCTCAGTGAGGTTGGATGGAGAGCATTTGTGAACAGCAGTTTTCAGTTCTTTCCACAGATTCTCGATTGGATTCAGGTCTAGACTTTGACTTGGCCATTCTAACACCTGGATATGTTTATTTTTGAACCATTCCATTGTAGATTTTGCTTTATGTTTTGGATCATTGTCTTGTTGGAAGACAAATCTCCGTCCCAGTCTCAGGTCTTTTGCAGACTCCATCAGGTTTTCTTCCAGAATGGTCCTGTATTTGGCTCCATCCATCTTCCCATCAATTTTAACCATGTTCCCTGTCCCTGCAGAAGAAAAGCAGGCCCAAACCATGATGCTGCCACCACCATGTTTGACAGTGGGGATAGGGTGTTCAGAGTGATGAGCTGTGTTGCTTTTATGCCAAACATAATGTTTTGCATTGTTGCCAAAAAGTTCAATTTTGGTTTCATCTGACCAGAGCACCTTCTTCCACATGTTTGGTGTGTCTCCCAGGTGGCTTGTGGCAAACTTTAAACGACACTTTTTATGGATATCTTTAAGAAATGGCCACTCTTCCATAAAGGCCAGATTTGTGCAATATACGACTGATTGTTGTCCTATGGACAGAGTCTCCCATCTCAGCTGTAGATCTCTGCAGTTCATCCAGAGTGATCATGGGCCTCTTGGCTGCATCTCTGATCAGTCTTCTCCTTGTATGAGCTGAAAGTTTAGAGGGACGGCCAGGTCTTGGTAGATTTGCAGTGGTCTGATACTCCTTCCATTTCAATATTATCGCTTGCACAGTGCTCCTTGGGATGTTTAAAGCTTGGGAAATCTTTTTGTATCCAAATCCGGCTTTAAACTTCTTCACAACAGTATCTCGGACCTGCCTGGTGTGTTCCTTGTTCTTCATGATGCTCTCTGCGCTTTTAACGGACCTCTGAGACTATCACAGTGCAGGTGCATTTATACGGAGACTTGATAACACACAGATGGATTGTATATATCATCATTAGTCATTTAGGTCAACATTGGATCAATCAGAGATCCTCACTGAACTTCTGGAGAGAGTTTGCTGCACTGAAAGTAAAGGGGCTGAATAATTTTGCACGCCCAATTTTTCAGTTTTTGATTTGTTAAAAAAGTTTGAAATATCTAATAAATGTCGTTCCACTTCATGATTGTGTCCCACTTGTTGTTGATTCTTCACAAAAAAATACAGTTTTATATCTTTATGTTTGAAGCCTGAGACATACCCCAAGCGACTTACAGCTGTAATCGCAGCAAAAGGTGGCGCTACAAAGTATTAACTTAAGGGGGCTGAAAAATTTGCACGCCCAATTTTTCAGTTTTTGATTCGTTAAAAAAGTTTGAAATATCCAATAAATGTCGTTCCATTTCATGATTGTGTCCCACTTGTTGTTGATTCTTCACAAAAAAATACAGTTTTATATCTTTATGTTTGAAGCCTGAAATGTGGCAAAAGGTCGCAAAGTTCAAGGGGGCCGAATACTTTTGCAAGGCACTGTAAGTCTACATTTGAAACGTGGGCTAAATCATGAACCAACACCAGCTTCATTTACCCATAGTTATCAGCTTCCTTCCTTCTTTAGGCCGACACATTGAAGATCACACGTGGGCTGTAGGCGGTGTGATAAGAGTGACAGAACCATCCTTCCCTTCCTGCCATCCCCTCACGACTCTGACACCCTCACTGGGTCACGTGGACAGAATTTAACTAGTACAGACAGATGAAACGGCATGTTGAACTTCTGTGTATCGAGAAGTCACAGCGCAAAAACAAAATTGGCATAAAGTTGGAGCTTAAAAATGATCAACTTTGTGATAAAACCTCTCTATTTCGCCAACAATGTAGCCTGAACATTTTTTTTTAAATAAATCACCATAAATAAATCGATGTCTACATTCATTTGTATTTTAATTGAACCTTTATTTAACTAGGCAAGTCAGTTAAGAACAAAATCTTATTTACAATGACGGCCTAGGAGCAGTGGGTTAACTGCCTTGTTCAGGGGCAGAAGGACAAATGTTTACCTTGTCAGCTCGGGGATTCGATCTAGCAACATTTGGGCTACCCGCCTCCTCTGACCACCGGGCTACCCGCCTCCTCTAAACACCGGGCTACCCGCCTCCTCTAAACACCGGGCTACCCGCCTCCTCTAAACACCGGGCTACCCGCCTCCTCTAAACACCGGGCTACCCGCCTCCTCTAAACACCGGGCTACCCGCCTCCTCTAAACACCGGGCTACCCGCCTCCTCTAAACACCGGGCTACCCGCCTCCTCTAAACACCGGGCTACCCGCCTCCTCTAAACACCGGGCTACCCGCCTCCTCTAAACACCGGGCTACCCGCCTCCTCTAAACACCGGGCTACCCGCCTCCTCTAAACACCGGGCTACCCGCCTCCTCTAAACACCGGGCTACCCGCCTCCTCTAACCACCGGGCTACCCGCCTCCTCTAACCACCGGGCTACCCGCCTCCACTAACCACCGGGCTACCCGCCTCCTCTAACCACCGGGCTACCCGCCTCCTCTAACCACCGGGCTACCCGCCTCCTCTAACCACCGGGCTACCCGCCTCCTCTAACCACCGGGCTACCCGCCTCCTCTAACCACCGGGCTACCCGCCTCCTCTAACCACCGGGCTACCCGCCTCCTCTAACCACCGGGCTACCCGCCTCCTCTAACCACCGGGCTACCCGCCTCCTCTAAGCACCGGGCTACCCGCCTCCTCTAAGCACCAGGCTACCCGCCTCCTCTAAGCACCAGGCTACCCGCCTCCTCTAAGCACCAGGCTACCCGCCTCCTCTAACCACCAGGCTACCCGCCTCCTCTAACCACCAGGCTACCCGCCTCCTCTAACCACCAGGCTACCCGCCTCCTCTAACCACCAGGCTACCCGCCTCCTCTAACCACCAGGCTACCCGCCTCCTCTAACCACCAGGCTACCCGCCTCCTCTAAACACCAGGCTACCCGCCTCCTCTAACCACCAGGCTACCCGCCTCCTCTAACCACCAGGCTACCCGCCTCCTCTAACCACCAGGCTACCCGCCTCCTCTAACCACCAGGCTACCCGCCTCCTCTAAACACCAGGCTACCCGCCTCCTCTAACCACCAGGCTACCCGCCTCCTCTAACCACCAGGCTACCCGCCTCCTCTAACCACCAGGCTACCCGCCTCCTCTAACCACCAGGCTACCCGCCTCCTCTAACCACCAGGCTACCCGCCTCCTCTAACCACCAGGCTACCCGCCTCCTCTAACCACCAGGCTACCCGCCTCCTCTAACCACCGGGCTACCCGCCTCCTCTAACCACCGGGCTACCCGCCTCCTCTAACCACCGGGCTACCCGCCTCCTCTAACCACCGGGCTACCCGCCTCCTCTAACCACCGGGCTACCCGCCTCCTCTAAGCACCAGGCTACCCGCCTCCTCTAACCACCGGGCTACCCGCCTCCTCTAAGCACCGGGCTACCCGCCTCCTCTAACCACCAGGCTACCCGCCTCCTCTAACCACCAGGCTACCCGCCTCCTCTAACCACCAGGCTACCCGCCTCCTCTAACCACCAGGCTACCCGCCTCCTCTAACCACCGGGCTACCCGCCTCCTCTAACCACCAGGCTACCCGCCTCCTCTAACCACCGGGCTACCCGCCTCCTCTAAGCACCAGGCTACCCGCCTCCTCTAACCACCGGGCTACCCGCCTCCTCTAACCACCAGGCTACCCGCCTCCTCTAACCACCAGGCTACCCGCCTCCTCTAACCACCAGGCTACCCGCCTCCTCTAACCACCAGGCTACCCGCCTCCTCTAACCACCAGGCTACCCGCCTCCTCTAACCACCAGGCTACCCGCCTCCTCTAACCACCAGGCTACCCATCTGCATCTCCTTCCACTGAAACCAAGTTACAGCACCCTGGTCTCTGAAAGTAGTGCTCCTTTTATAAGTGAAACAGAAAGATTTTGGTCTCAGACACAGTTCACACAAAAATCAGCCAATCGAGTCAGTGACACACACAACAACGGTAGCTCAGGTTCCCTTGTTTGCGACGCTGAGGTAGCCGAGGGTCTGTTCTTTCCCTGCGAGCTAGTACAACGTCTCCTCTCTCTGCAACATTCCCTTTCTGAAGCCCTACCAATAACTCTGCCTGTCCGAGATAACCGTAGTAGCTAGGCAAGGCCTAATATTGTTCCTTCCTTGACAACGAAAACGTTACCGAGGCCTGCAGAATGTGATAAGACATAGCAGCCTAGGTTTAGTTCGCCAACACGTGATGGATTTTAGGTTTATTTTCAATGTGCAGGTTTACGTTTATAGACAGTAACTCTTTGTTCCTTTCCCCGAAATGCTGTGAATGATTGAAGCCTAAATCATTTCTTTTTTTTCAATGTTAAACCAATTACAGACTAAGCCCTGCCTCCAAAAGATATACACATACATACAGCGTTTGGAGAGGTGTAGGGGGCTGACACTGGGTACACCGGTGCCCGGGGAGCTGTTGTGGGGGTGTTAAGTGCCTTGATCAAGGGCACAATGGCAGGAAATTCCAACTTGGATTTGATACCAGCAACCCTCCGGTTGCCAGATTACTTCCCACCCGATTTTTCCTGTTGGACCCGGGATTCGAACTGGCAACCTACCAGTTGCAGGCTCGCCTCTCTAACCGCTAGGCGACCTGCCGATCCAGAAATTGTGTTTCAGAGATTATGGACAATCAATAATTTACCATGGCAAACCAAAACACATGTCTTGCAGCCCTTTTTTCAGGGTATGAGGAAAAGGAAAGGCATGTTCAACAAAGGTCAGGATTAACTGTGTCAGGATTAACTGTGTCAGGATTAACTGTGTCAGGATTATCTGTGTCAGGATTATCTGTGTCAGGATTAACTGTGTCAGGATTATCTGTGTCAGGATTATCTGTGTCAGGATTAACTGTGTCAGGATTAACTGTGTCAGGATTAACTGTGTCAGGATTAACTGTGTCAGGATTATCTATGTCAGGATTATCTGTGTCAGGATTATCTATGTCAGGATTAACTGTGTCAGGATTATCTATGTCAGGATTATCTATGTCAGGATTAACTGTGTCAGGATTATCTATGTCAGGATTGACTGTGTCAGGATTATCTATGTCAGGATTATCTATGTCAGGATTAACTGTGTCAGGATTATCTATGTCAGGATTATCTATGTCAGGATTAACTGTGTCAGGATTAACTGTGTCAGGATTATCTATGTCAGGATTAACTGTGTCAGGATTAACTGTGTCAGGATTATCTATGTCAGGATTGACTGTGTCAGGATTGACTGTCTGGATTATCTGTGTCAGGATTGACTGTGTCAGGATTATCTGTGTCAGGATTAACTGTGTCAGGATTATCTGTGTCAGGATTATCTGTCAGGATTATCTGTGTCAGGATTATCTGTGTCAGGATTGACTGTGTCAGGATTAACTGTGTCAGGATTAACTGTGTCAGGATTAACTGTGTCAGGATTATCTGTGTCAGGATTAACTGTGTCAGGATTAACTGTGTCAGGATTAACTGTGTCAGGATTAACTGTGTCAGGATTAACTGTGTCAGGATTAACTGTGTCAGGATTAACTGTGTCAGGATTGACTGTGTCAGGATTAACTGTGTCAGGATTAACTGTGTCAGGATTGACTGTGTCAGGATTGACTGTGTCAGGATTAACTGTCAGGATTATCTGGGTCAAATCAAAATCAAAATCAAATCAAATTTATTTATATAGCCCTTCGTACATCAGCTGATATCTCAAAGTGCTGTACAGAAACCCAGCCTAAAACCCCAAACAGCAAGCAATGCAGGTGTAGAAGCACGGTGGCTAGGAAAAACTCCCTAGAAAAGCCAAAACCTAGGAAGAAACCTAGAGAGGAACCAGGCTATGTGGGGTGGCCAGTCCTCTTCTGGCTGTGCCGGGTAGAGATTATAACAGAACATGGCCAAGATGTTCAAATGTTCATAAATGACCAGCATGGTCGAATAATAATAAGGCAGAACAGTTGAAACTGGAGCAGCAGCACGGCCAGGTGGACTGGGGACAGCAAGGAGTCATCATGTCAAGTAGTCCTGGGGCATGGTCCTAGGGCCGCGGTTCAGTTGAAACTGGAGCAGCAGCACGGCCAGGTGGACTGGGGACAGCAAGGAGTCATCATGTCAGGTAGTCCTGGGGCATGGTCCTAGGGCTCAGGTCCTCCGAGAGAGAGAAGGAGAGAATTAGAGAACGCACACTTAGATTCACACAGGACACCGAATTGGACAGGAGAAGTACTCCAGATATAACAAACTGACCCCAGCCCCCCGACACATAAACTACTGCAGCATAAATACTGAAGGCTGAGACAGGAGGGGTCAGGAGACACTGTGGCCCCACCCGAGGACACCCCGGACAGGGCCAAACAGGAAGGATATAACCCCACCCACTATGCCAAAGCACAGCCCCCACACCACTGGAGGGATATCTTCAACCACCAACTTACCATCCTGAGACAAAGCTGAGTATAGCCCGCAAAGATCTCCGCCACGGCACAACCCAAGGGGGGCGCCAACCCAGACAGGATGACCACATCAGTGAATCAACCCACTCAGGTGACGCACCCCCTCAGGGACGGCATGAGAGAGCCCCAGCAAGCCAGTGACTCAGCCCCTGTAATAGGGTTAGAGGCAGAGAATCCCAGTGGAAAGAGGGGAACCGGCCAGGCAGAGACAGCAAGGGTGGTTCGTTGCTCCAGAGCCTTTCCGGATTGAATGTGTCAGGATTAACTGTCAGGATTATCTGTGTCAGGATTAACTGTGTCAGGATTGAATGTGTCAGGATTAACTGTCAGGATTATCTATGTCAGGATTAACTGTGTCAGGATTATCTATGTCAGGATTATCTATGTCAGGATTAACTGTGTCAGGATTAACTGTGTCAGGATTAACTGTGTCAGGATTGACTGTGTCAGGATTGACTGTGTCAGGATTAACTGTCAGGATTATCTGTGTCAGGATTGAATGTGTCAGGATTGAATGTGTCAGGATTAACTGTCAGGATTATCTGTGTCAGGATTATCTGTGTCAGGATTATCTATGTCAGGATTATCTGTGTCAGGATTATCTGTGTCAGGATTATCTGTGTCAGGATTATCTGTGTCAGGATTATCTGTGTCAGGATTGACTGTGTCAGGATTGACTGTGTCAGGATTGACTGTGTCAGGATTAACTGTGTCAGGATTATCTATGTCAGGATTATCTATGTCAGGATTAACTGTGTCAGGATTAACTGTGTCAGGATTATCTATGTCAGGATTATCTATGTCAGGATTATCTGTGTCAGGATTATCTATGTCAGGATTAACTGTGTCAGGATTAACTGTGTCAGGATTATCTATTTCAGGATTATCTATGTCAGGATTATCTATGTCAGGATTAACTGTGTCAGGATTATCTATGTCAGGATTAACTGTGTCAGGATTAACTATGTCAGGATTATCTGTGTCAGGATTATCTATGTCAGGATTATCTATGTCAGGATTAACTATGTCAGGATTATCTATGTCAGGATTATCTGTGTCAGGATTAACTGTGTCAGGATTAACTGTGTCAGGATTATCTGTGTCAGGATTATCTATGTCAGGATTAACTGTGTCAGGATTAACTGTGTCAGGATTATCTATGTCAGGATTATCTATGTCAGGATTAACTGTGTCAGGATTATCTATGTCAGGATTAACTGTGTCAGGATTAACTATGTCAGGATTATCTGTGTCAGGATTAACTATGTCAAGATTATCTATGTCAGGATTAACTATGTCAGGATTATCTGTGTCAGGATTAACTGTGTCAGGATTAACTGTGTCAGGATTATCTGTGTCAGGATTAACTGTGTCAGGATTAACTGTGTCAGGATTAACTATGTCAGGATTAACTATGTCAGGATTATCTATGTCAGGATTAACTATGTCAGGATTATCTATGTCAGGATTAACTATGTCAGGATTAACTATGTCAGGATTATCTATGTCAGGATTAACTATGTCAGGATTGACTGTGTCAGGATTATCTATGTCAGGATCAGAATGTGTGTCAGATCAGAATGAGGCTAAATGACGACAAGGCTAAACAATGTCTTCTAAACAAAGTCTTCTTTCATTTTCACTCTACCCAATTGGTAGTTACAGTCTTGTCTCATCGCTGCAACTCCCGTACGGACTCAGGAGAGGCAAAAGTCGAGAGCCGCGCGTCCTCCCGAAACACAACCCACAACAAGCCGCACTGCTTCTTGACACAATGCCCACTTAACCCTGGAAGGCAGCCGCACCAACGTGTCGCAGGAATCACTGTTACACCTGGCGACCGTGTCAGCGTGCACTGAGCCCGGCCCGCCACAGGAGTCGCTGGTGTGCGATGGTCCCTCCAGCGACTCCTGTGGCGGGCCGGGCTCAGTGCACGCTGACACGGTCCCTGCCAACCAAACCCTCCCCTAACCCGGACAACGCTGTGCCAATTGTGCACCGCCCCATGGGTCTCCCGGTCGCGGCCGGCTGCTACAGAACCTGGACTCTAACCCAGAATATCTAATGACACACATCTAACACTGCGACGCAGTACCTTGGACCACTGAGACAGAGCCTGGACCCGAACCAGGATCTCTAGTAACACAGCTAGCCCTGCAGTACCTTAGACCACTGCGCCACTCGGGAGGCCCTCTGAGAGACTTTCTATCGTCCTTCTATTTCCTGACTCACAGAATAAAGAGAAAAGGCCTAGACATTAATTAATTCTCACCATTTGCAGCCAAATCAGGTTTCTTTCCAATTACTGCTTACCTCAGCTCGTTTCCCTTAATTTCTCCTCTCTCAATAATGGGCAAAGACGCTTTTACAGCTTCCTTCCAAAACGTATTGGCTCGTTTCATTTGGTAATGAATTGCATGGAGAACGAGATCACGTCTAAGTAAAATGTAGTAAGCGAGTATACAATTACCCAACCAGCTGTGGTTTCAGGGATAAGTCAAAAGCAGGGACTAGTTAACCGTTAACGGTCATGCAATGTCAGTCTATAGGTTAATTTACATCATTTTGTGGACTTAAATTGGCGCACAGCAGACAGAGACTAGTTAGAGGAACACCACCTGTCAGACAGAGACTAGTTAGAGTAATACCACCTGTCATACAGAGACTAGTTAGAGGAATATCACCTGTCAGACAGAGACTAGTTAGAGGAACACCACCTGTCAGACAGAGACTAGTTAGAGGAATACCACCTGTCAGACAGAGACTAGTTAGAGGAATACCACCTGTCAGACAGAGACTAGTTAGAGGAATATCACCTGTCAGACAGAGACTAGTTAGAGGAACACCACCTGTCAGACAGAGACTAGTTAGAGGAACACCACCTGTCAGACAGAGACTAGTTAGAGGAACACCACCTGTCAGACAGAGACTAGTTAGAGGAACACCACCTGTCAGACAGAGACTAGTTAGAGGAACACCACCTGTCAGACAGAGACTAGTTAGAGGAACACCACCTGTCAGACAGAGACTAGTTAGAGGAACACCACCTGTCAGACAGAGACTAGTTAGAGGAACACCACCTGTCAGACAGAGACTAGTTAGAGGAATATCACCTGTCAGTTGGAGACTAGTTAGAGGAACACCACCTGTCAGACGGAGACTAGTTAGAGGAACACCACCTGTCAGACAGAGACTAGTTAGAGGAACACCACCTGTCAGACAGAGACTAGTTAGAGGAACACCACCTGTCAGACAGAGACTAGTTAGAGGAACACCACCTGTCAGACAGAGACTAGTTAGAGGAACATCACCTGTCAGACAGAGACTAGTTAGAGGAACACCACCTGTCAGACAGAGACTAGTTAGAGGAACACCACCTGTCAGACAGAGACTAGTTAGAGGAACACCACCTGTCAGACAGAGACTAGTTAGAGGAACACCACCTGTCAGACAGAGACTAGTTAGAGGAACACCACCTGTCAGACAGAGACTAGTTAGAGGAATACCACCTGTCAGACAGAGACTAGTTAGAGTAACACCACCTGTCAGACAGAGACTAGTTAGAGTAACACCACCTGTCAGACAGAGACTAGTTAGAGGAATATCACCTGTCAGACAGAGACTAGTTAGAGGAACATCACCTGTCAGACAGAGACTAGTTAGAGGAATACCACCTGTCAGACAGAGACTAGTTAGAGGAATACCACCTGTCAGACAGAGACTAGTTAGAGGAATACCACCTGTCAGACAGAGACTAGTTAGAGGAATATCACCTGTCAGACAGAGACTAGTTAGAGGAATATCACCTGTCAGACAGAGACTAGTTAGAGGAATACCACCTGTCAGACAGAGACTAGTTAGAGGAACACCACCTGTCAGACAGAGACTAGTTAGAGGAACACCACCTGTCAGACAGAGACTAGTTAGAGGAATATCACCTGTCAGACAGAGACTAGTTAGAGTAATACCACCTGTCAGACAGAGACTAGTTAGAGTAATACCACCTGTCAGACAGAGACTAGTTAGAGGAATACCACCTGTCAGACAGAGACTAGTTAGAGGAACACCACCTGTCAGACAGAGACTAGTTAGAGGAATATCACCTGTCAGACAGAGACTAGTTAGAGGAATACCACCTGTCAGACAGAGACTAGTTAGAGGAATATCACCTGTCAGACAGCATACAGAGACTAGTTAGAGGAATATCGCCTAGTTAGACAGAGACTAGTTAGTGGAATACCACCTGTCAGACAGAGACTAGTTAGAGGAATATCGCCTAGTTAGAGGAGGTGTGGTTTCAACTCAAAATTAGGAACGTGTTCCTAACGTTTGGTATTACATTATACTGCCTCCACATTACATTATACTGCCTCCACATGACATTATACTGCCTCCACATTACATTATACTGCCTCAACATTACATTATACTGCCTCCACATGACATTATACTGCCTCCACATTACATTATACTGCCTCCATATGACATTATACTGCCTCCACATGACATTATACTGCCTCCACATGACATTATACTGCCTCCACGTTACATTATACTGCCTCCACGTTACATTATACTGCCTCCACATGACATTATACTGCCTCCACATTACATTATACAGCCTCACATTATACTGCCTCCACATGACATTATACTGCCTCCACATTACATTATACTGCCTCCACATTACATTATACTGCCTCCACATGACATTATACTGCCTCCACATTACATTATACTGCCTCACATTACATTATACTGCCTCAACATTACATTATACTGCCTCCACATGATATTATACTGCCTCCACATGACATTATACTGCCTCCACATTACATTATACTGCCTCCACATTACATTATACTGTCTCCACGTTACATTATACTGCCTCCACATTACATTATACTGTCTCCACATTACATTATACTGTCTCCACATTACATTATACTGCCTCCACATGACATTATACTGCCTCCACATGACATTATACTGCCTCCACATTACGTTATACTGCCTCACATTACATTATACTGCCTCCACATTACATTATACTGCCTCACATTATACTGCCTCCACATGACATTATACTGCCTCCACATTACATTATACTGTCTCCACATTACATTATACTGCCTCCACATGACATTATACTGCCTCCACATTACGTTATACTGCCTCACATGACATTATACTGTCTTCACGTTACATTATACTGCCTCCACATGACATTATACTGCCTCCACATGACATTATACTGCCTCCACATGACATTATACTGCCTCCACATTACATTATACTGTCTCCACATTACATTATACTGCCTCCACATGACATTATACTGCCTCCACATTACGTTATACTGCCTCACGTTACATTATACTGTCTCCACATTACATTATACTGCCTCCACATGACATTATACTGCCTCCACATGACATTATACTGCCTCCAGCTCACATTACATTATACTGCCTACAGCTCACATTACATTATACTGCCTCCACATGACATTATACTGCCTCCACATGACATTATACTGCCTCCACATGACATTATACTGCCTCCACATGACATTATACTGCCTCCACATGACATTATACTGCCTCCACATGACATTATACTGCCTCCACATGACATTATACTGCCTCCACATGACATTATACTGCCTCCACGTTACATTATACTGCCTCCACGTTACATTATACTGCCTCACATTACATTATACTGCCTCCACATGACATTATACTGCCTCCACATGACATTATACTGCCTCCACATGACATTATACTGCCTCCACATGACATTATACTGCCTCACATGACATTATACTGCCTCACATGACATTATACTGCCTCCACATGACATTATACTGCCTCCACATGACATTATACTGCCTCCACATTACATTATACTGCCTCCACATTACATTATACTGCCTCCAGCTCACATGACATTATACTGCCTCCAGCTCACATGACATTATACTGCCTCCACATGACATTATACTGCCTCCACATGACATTATACTGCCTCCACATGACATTATACTGCCTCCACATGACATTATACTGCCTCACATGACATTATACTGCCTCCACATGACATTATACTGCCTCCACATGACATTATACTGCCTCACATGACATTATACTGCCTCACATGACATTATACTGCCTCACATGACATTATACTGCCTCACATGACATTATACTGCCTCCACATTACATTATACTGCCTCCACATGACATTATACTGCCTCCACATTACATTATACTGCCTCCACATGACATTATACTGCCTCACATTACATTATACTGCCTCACATTACATTTACATTACATTTAAGTCATTTGGCAGACGATACTGCCTCCACATTACATTATACTGCCTCCGCATGACATTATACTGCCTCCACATTACATTATACTGCCTCCAGCTCACATGACATTATACTGCCTCCACATGACATTATACTGCCTCCACATGACATTATACTGCCTCCACATTACATTATACTGCCTCCACATGACATTATACTGCCTCCACATGACATTATACTGCCTCCACATGACATTATACTGCCTCCACATGACATTATACTGCCTCCACATGACATTATACTGCCTCCACATGACATTATACTGCCTCCACATGACATTATACTGCCTCCACATGACATTATACTGCCTCCACGTTACATTATACTGCCTCCACGTTACATTATACTGCCTCCACGTTACATTATACTGTCTCCACGTTACATTATACTGCCTCCACGTTACATTATACTGTCTCCACATGACATTATACTGCCTCCACATGACATTATACTGCCTCCACATTACATTATACTGTCTCCACATTACATTATACTGCCTCCACATGACATTATACTGCCTCCACATGACATTATACTGCCTCCACATGACATTATACTGCCTCCACATGACATTATACTGCCTCCACATGACATTATACTGCCTCCACATGACATTATACTGCCTCCACATGACATTATACTGCCTCCACATTACATTATACTGCCTCCACATTACATTATACTGCCTCCACATTACATTATACTGCCTCCACATTACATTATACTGCCTCCACATGACATTATACTGCCTCCACATGACATTATACTGCCTCCACATGACATTATACTGCCTCCACATGACATTATACTGCCTCCACATGACATTATACTGCCTCCACATGACATTATACTGCCTCCACATTACATTATACTGCCTCCACATGACATTATACTGCCTCACATTACATTATACTGCCTCCACATTACATTATACTGCCTCCACATGACATTATACTGCCTCACATTACATTATACTGCCTCACATTACATTTACATTACATTTAAGTCATTTGGCAGACGATACTGCCTCCACATGACATTATACTGCCTCCACATGACATTATACTGCCTCCACATGACATTATACTGCCTCACATGACATTATACTGCCTCCACATGACATTATACTGCCTCCACATGACATTATACTGCCTCCACATTACATTATACTGCCTCCACATTACATTATACTGCCTCCACATTACATTATACTGCCTCCACATTACATTATACTGCCTCCACATTACATTATACTGCCTCCACATTACATTATACTGCCTCCACATTACATTATACTGCCTCCACATTACATTATACTGCCTCCACATGACATTATACTGCCTCCACATGACATTATACTGCCTCCACATGACATTATACTGCCTCCACATGACATTATACTGCCTCCACATTACATTATACTGCCTCCACATGACATTATACTGCCTCACATTACATTATACTGCCTCCACATTACATTATACTGCCTCCACATGACATTATACTGCCTCACATTACATTATACTGCCTCACATTACATTTACATTACATTTAAGTCATTTGGCAGACGATACTGCCTCCACATTACATTATACTGCCTCCACATGACATTATACTGCCTCCACATGACATTATACTGCCTCACATTACATTATACTGCCTCCACATGACATTATACTGCCTCCACATGACATTATACTGCCTCCACATTACATTATACTGCCTCCACATTACATTATACTGCCTCCACATGACATTATACTGCCTCCACATGACATTATACTGCCTCCACATGACATTATACTGCCTCCACATGACATTATACTGCCTCCACATGACATTATACTGCCTCCACATGACATTATACTGCCTCCACATGACATTATACTGCCTCCACATGACATTATACTGCCTCCACATGACATTATACTGCCTCCACATTACATTATACTGCCTCCACATTACATTATACTGCCTCCACATTACATTATACTGCCTCCACATGACATTATACTGCCTCCACATGACATTATACTGCCTCCACATTACATTATACTGCCTCCACATGACATTATACTGCCTCACATTACATTATACTGCCTCCACATTACATTATACTGCCTCCACATTACATTATACTGCCTCCACATTACATTATACTGGTGTCGAAAGCGTTCCACAGGGATGCTAGCCCATGTTGACTCCAATGTTTCCCACAGAGAGAAAAAACAACAACTCTTTAATCAATTTTAGAATAAGGTCAATCAAATGGTCTTGAAAAGGGAACGATGCCCATACCTACCGACTACAAATATCCATCTCCCTATAACCAGGTTCCTGAGTTTATTGTTCACTTCGATCCCTTCTCTATTACCTCATAGGCAGACAATGGAAAGACAAAGCCAACTACTGGAGACTGCTGGGTCCTTCCATTTGATTACAATCACCTTTTTTGGGGGGGACCGATTCTTTTGTGTCATTTATAATGTTTAATTTATTTGCGCGGTTCCAAACTAGGCCCGAGATAGGCTATCCAAAGTTAGACCAACTTTGTCACCGGTCACACACCAGCCAACTCTTCCAAAAGCAAACACACACACACACACACCAAACCACACCCTGAAACCAACTCCTTTTTGAATTCAGTCATGGCCACGAGCACTTCTTTACAGAACCAAATCTAAAATAGGGCTAAAACAGGAAGTGTAGTCACCTTTTAAAAGCAAAGTATCCATTATGACAGTCTCAATGGACCTTCACTTGCAAACGCCTGGTAACATTGGAAATAAAGCCTTACATAACCTAGATAGCAGCACAATTCATCAATTAATTATTATATTATTAAAATTCATCAATTAATTATTATATTATTAAAATTCATCAATTAATTATTATATTATTAAAATTCATCAATTAATTATTATATCATTCAAATTCATCAATTCATTATTATATTATTAAAATTCATCAATTAATTATTATATTATTCAAATTCATCAATTAATTATTATATTATTCAAATTCATCAATTAATTATTATATTATTCAAATTCATCAATTAATTATTATATTATTAAAATTCATCAATTAATTATTATATTATTCAAATTCATCAATTAATTATTATATTATTCAAATTCATCAATTAATTATTATATTATTAAAATTCATCAATTAATTATTATATTATTCAAATTCATTAATTAATCCTGTTAATTAAAAGAGGGATTCTCATTGAAAAATGAAGAAACAAAGACAACGATATTGAATTGAAACAAACAAAACACTGAATAATGTACAAAGCGTTCACCAGTTTGGTCATTCCAACTTTTCCAGGATAAGCCAACGAGCTACAATAGTGAGAGTGCAGGTCTACCAAGTTGAAGCACAACCATTGAAATCCAGAAGTCAGTCCTCAATGAAAGTCACTTTGTTGTTTCGTAAACTGACGTTTTTACTTGTCTTGACAAAAATACATCCTTAACCGTGGAGAACAACATTCAAACCGTGGAGAACAACAATCAAACCGTGGAGAACAACAATCAAACCGTGGAGAACAACAATCAAACCGTGGAGAACAACATTCAAACCGTGGAGAACAACATTCAAACCGTGGAGAACAACATTCAAACCGATTCCACAAAACAAATAGAGGAATATCACCTGTCAGACAGAGACTAGTTAGAGTAATACCACCTGTCAGACAGAGACTAGTTAGAGGAATATCACCTGTCAGACAGAGACTAGTTAGAGTAATACCACCTGTCAGACAGAGACTAGTTAGAGGAATATCACCTGTCAGACAGAGACTAGTTAGAGTAATACCACCTGTCAGACAGAGACTAGTTAGAGGAATATCACCTGTCAGACAGAGACTAGTTAGAGGAATATCACCTGTCAGACAGAGACTAGTTAGAGGAACACCACCTGTCAGACAGCATACAGAGACTAGTTAGAGGAATACCACCTGTCAGACAGAGACTAGTTAGAGGAATATCACCTGTCAGACAGAGACTAGTTAGAGGAATATCACCTGTCAGACAGAGACTAGTTAGAGGAACACCACCTGTCAGACAGCATACAGAGACTAGTTAGAGGAATACCACCTGTCAGACAGAGACTAGTTAGAGGAATACCACCTGTCAGACAGAGACTAGTTAGAGGAATATCACCTGTCAGACAGAGACTAGTTAGAGGAACACCACCTGTCAGACAGAGACTAGTTAGAGGAACACCACCTGTCAGACAGAGACTAGTTAGAGGAATATCACCTGTCAGACAGAGACTAGTTAGAGGAACATCACCTGTCAGACAGAGACTAGTTAGAGGAATACCACCTGTCAGACAGAGACTAGTTAGAGTAATACCACCTGTCAGACAGAGACTAGTTAGAGGAATATCACCTGTCAGACAGAGACTAGTTAGAGGAGAGGAATACCACCTGTCAGACAGAGACTAGTTAGAGAATATCACCTGTCAGACAGAGACTAGTTAGAGGAATATCACCTGTCAGACAGAGACTAGTTAGAGGAATACCACCTGTCAGACAGAGACTAGTTAGAGGAATACCACCTGTCAGACAGAGACTAGTTAGAGGAACACCACCTGTCAGACAGAGACTAGTTAGAGGAGAGGAATATCACCTGTCAGACAGAGACTAGTTAGAGGAATATCACCTGTCAGACAGAGACTAGTTAGAGGAACACCACCTGTCAGACAGAGACTAGTTAGAGGAACACCACCTGTCAGGCAGAGACTAGTTAGAGGAACATCACCTGTCAGACAGAGACTAGTTAGAGGAATACCACCTGTCAGACAGAGACTAGTTAGAGGAACACCACCTGTCAGACAGAGACTAGTTAGAGGAGAGGAACACCACCTGTCAGACAGAGACTAGTTAGAGGAATATCACCTGTCAGACAGAGACTAGTTAGAGGAATACCACCTGTCAGACAGAGACTAGTTAGAGGAACACCACCTGTCAGACAGAGACTAGTTAAAGGAATATCACCAGTCAGACAGAGACTAGTTAGAGGAATACCACCTGTCAGACAGAGACTAGTTAGAGGAATACCACCAGTCAGACAGAGACTAGTTAGAGGAATACCACCTGTCAGACAGAGACTAGTTAGAGGAATATCACCAGTCAGACAGAGACTAGTTAGAGGAATACCACCTGTCAGACAGAGACTAGTTAGAGGAACACCACCTGTCAGACAGAGACTAGTTAGAGGAATATCACCTGTCAGACAGAGACTAGTTAGAGGAATATCACCTGTCAGACAGAGACTAGTTAGAGGAATATCACCTGTCAGACAGAGACTAGTTAGAGGAATACCACCTGTCAGACAGAGACTAGTTAGAGGAATATCACCTGTCAGACAGAGACTAGTTAGAGGAATATCACCTGTCAGACAGAGACTAGTTAGAGGAATATCACCTGTCAGACAGAGACTAGTTAGAGGAATACCACCTGTCAGACAGAGACTAGTTAGAGGAATACCACCTGTCAGACAGAGACTAGTTAGAGGAATACCACCTGTCAGACAGAGACTAGTTAGAGGAATATCACCTGTCAGACAGAGACTAGTTAGAGGAGAGGAATATCACCTGTCAGACAGAGACTAGTTAGAGGAACACCACCTGTCAGACAGAGACTAGTTAGAGGAATACCACCTGTCAGACAGAGACTAGTTAGAGGAATATCACCTGTCAGACAGAGACTAGTTAGAGGAGAGGAATACCACCTGTCAGACAGAGACTAGTTAGAGGAATACCACCTGTCAGACAGAGACTAGTTAGAGGAATACCACCTGTCAGACAGAGACTAGTTAGAGGAACACCACCTGTCAGACAGAGACTAGTTAGAGGAACACCACCTGTCAGACAGAGACTAGTTAGAGTAATACCACCTGTCAGACAGAGACTAGTTAGAGGAATATCACCTGTCAGACAGAGACTAGTTAGAGGAATATCACCTGTCAGACAGAGACTAGTTAGAGGAATATCACCTGTCAGACAGAGACTAGTTAGAGGAACACCACCTGTCAGACAGAGACTAGTTAGAGGAACACCACCTGTCAGACAGAGACTAGTTAGAGGAACACCACCTGTCAGACAGAGACTAGTTAGAGGAATACCACCTGTCAGACAGTGACTAGTTAGAGGAACACCACCTGTCAGACAGAGACTAGTTAGAGGAGAGGAATATCACCTGTCAGACAGCATACAGAGACTAGTCAACAGAATAACAGAACAACGGTCGACAGAACAGTGGCATTCCATTATGTTTTACCTTTATTCAACGAGGCAAGTCAGTTTAAGGACAAATTCTTACTTACAACAATGGCCTTCCCAGGGAACAATGGGTCAACTACCTTGTTCAGGGGCAGAACGACTGATTTTTAACTTGTCAGCTTGAGGGATTCGACCAAGCAACCTTTCAGGTACTAGTCCAACGCTCTAACCACTAGGCTACCTGCTGGTTACTAGTCCAACACTCTAACCACTAGGCTACCTGCTGGTTACCGGCCCAACGCTCTAACCACTAGGCTACCTGCTGGTTACCGGCCCAACGCTCTAACCACTAGGCTACCTGCTGGTTACCGGCCCAACGCTCTAACCACTAGTCTACCTGCTGGTTACCGGCCCAACGCTCTAACCACTAGGCTACCTGCTGGTTACTGGTCCAACACTCTAACCACTAGGCTACCTGCTGGTTACTGGCCCAACGCTCTAACCACTAGGCTACCTGCAGCTGAAGCGTTTTAGTAGAGGAATAGACTTGACAATAGGATGTGTGTCCCAAATGGCAACCTGTTCCCTACATAGAAAACTACTTCTGACCAGGGCCCATAAGGCTGTTGTCAAAAGTAGTTCGCTATGTCGGGAATAGGGTGCCATTTGGGATGCAGATTGGAAAGTGAACAACAAGACAAAAGGCCTTGACTCTTCTTCTTTTCTAGTCTTTTCCAAGGCATTCTCCTAGAGGGACGCCAGCTTCAGTCTTTTCCAAGGCATTCTCCTAGAGGGACGCCAGCTTCAGTCTTTTCCAAGGCATTCTCCTAGTGCACTACTTTTGACCAGGGCCCTATGGCACCCTATTCCCTATGTTGTGCACTACTTTTGACCAGAGCCCTATGGCACCCTATTCCCTATGTTGTGCACTACTTTTGACCAGAGCCCTATGGCACCCTATTCCCTATGTAGTGCACTACTTTTGACCAGGGCCCTATGGCACCCTATTCCCTATATAGTACACTACTTTTGACCAGGGCCCTATGGCACCCTATTCCCTATGTAGTGCACTACTTTTGACCAGGGCCCTATGGCACCCTATTCCCTATGTTGTGCACTACTTTTGACCAGAGCCCTATGGCACCCTATTCCCTATGTTGTGCACTACTTTTGACCAGAGCCCTATGGCACCCTATTCCCTATGTAGTGCACTACTTTTGACCAGGGCCCTATGGCACCCTATTCCCTATATAGTACACTACTTTTGACCAGGGCCCTATGGCACCCTATTCCCTATATAGTGCACTACTTTTGACCAGTGCCCTATGGAAATAGGGTGCCATTTGAGACCTAACCCTAACAACACTTCAAAAGGGACTGTGTGGCTTCCTCTGGCTCCGTCACAAATAGGACCCTATTCCCTATGCAGTGCGCAGTAATGGTACCCTATTCCATATATAGTGCACTACTTTTGACCAGTGCACTAGGGAATAGGGTGGCCTTTGGGACGGCGCCTCTGTGACGTAACCACAGTAACACGGCTCTGCTGTGACGTAACCACAGTAACGCGGCTCTGCTGTGACGTAACCACAGTAACACGGCTCTGCTGTGACGTAACCACAGTAACACGGCTCTGCTGTGACGTAACCACAGTAACACGGCTCTGCTGTGACGTAACCACAGTAACACGGCTCTGCTGTGACGTAACCACAGTAACACGGCTCTGCTGTGACGTAACCACAGTAACGCGGCTCTGCTGTGACGTAACCACAGTAACACGGCTCTGCTGTGACGTAACCACAGTAACACGGCTCTGCTGTGACAGGACAGGCTAGTCAGGGGATGGTGGAGGAGCCTGGAAAGTCCACTAAGAAAAAGAAAAAAAACTAGAACTGCTGACAAAAATCTGTGAATTCCTAAACATGTTATGATAAATACATATTTTCGATGAAGCAAGTGTCAACAATGGAGCTTTTCCCCCCAGCTGTACAGCTGGTCAGATTCAGTAACATGACAGTAATTATACACTCATCATGAAAACACCATTTTAAATCAAGCAGGTTGGTCTGGGTCCTGGAAACCGCAAAGGTTTGGCATAGGCCTGGTTTAGGCGTACATGGGGCAATCTCAGATGCATGTCCCAGCAGAGACCAAACAAAACACACAAAAAACACTAACTGCTATTGAGTCTTCACCTACTTGCCTACATAGATAGTCCGAGTCACAACAACAACAACAACAGCAGCAACATAGCCCGAGTCACAACAACAAAAACAACAACGTAGCCCGAGTCACAACAACAACAAAAACATAGTCCGAGTCACAACAACAACATAGCACGAGTCACAACAACAACAACAACAACATAGTCCGAGTCACAACAACAACATAGTCCGAGACACAACAACAACATAGTCCGAGACACAACAACAACAACATAGTCCAGTCACAACAACAACAACATAGTCCAGTCACAACAACAACAACAACAACATAGCCCGAGTCACAACAACAACAAAAACATAGTCCGAGTCACAACAACAACAACAACGTAGCCCGAGTCACAACAACAACAAAAACATAGTCCGAGTCACAACAACAACATAGCACGAGTCACAACAACAACAACATAGTCCGAGTCACAACAACAACATAGTCCGAGACACAACAACATAGTCCGAGTCACAACAACAACAACATAGTCCGAGTCACAACAACAACAACATAGTCCAGTCACAACAACAACAACAGCAACATAGTCCGAGTCACAACAACAAAAACAACAACATAGCCCGAGTCACAACAACAACAAAAACATAGTCCGAGTCACAACAACAACAACAACATAGTCCGAGTCACAACAACAAAAACAACAACATAGTCCGAGTCACAACAACAACAACAACAACATAGTCCGAGTCACAACAACAACAACATAGTCCGAGTCACAACAACAACAACATAGTCCGAGTCACAACAACAACAACAACAACAACATAGTCCGAGTCACAACAACAACAACATAGTCCGAGTCACAACAACAAAAACAACAACATAGTCCGAGTCAAAACAACAAAAACAACAACATAGCCCGAGTCACAACAACAACAAAAACATAGTCCGAGTCACAACAACAACAACATAGCACGAGTCACAACAACAACAACATAGTCCGAGTCACAACAACAACAACATAGTCCGAGTCACAACAACAACATAGTCCGAGTCACAACAACAACAACAACAAAAACATAGTCCAAGTCACAGCAACAGTCTGAGGCAGTGAGACAGAGATACGAAGATTAGTCCTCATTCTATCTTTACCATTATGGAGTTGGCAATGTCCACGCCAAAACTCCCATCTCGAGCCCTCTCTACAGCCTGAGGTAAGAGCCAGAACGTACAGGAAGTAGCCCACATCTCATGCCAAGCAAGTCAAGACCCTGAGAGAGACAGAGATGTCAAGAGTGTTTCATCCTTTCCATCACGACCTCAGTCAGCAAGGCCTGACACACCACATCCAGACCCACCTCCATCATAATCATTTTTATATCAGCGAGTTTACACATCATTTATCTCAGGCTCCCAGCCCAGCACGCACACACACACACACACACACACACACACACGTTTCGATCAGTACATCTTGAAATTGATGAAAGCGGACTACGATGAATGTCAATAACCTTTATGATGGACTCGTAAAGAGAATGAATAGAATTTTTTCATTTCAAAATGCGTGGACCTGCATTACATTTTAGAGTTGTGGACAACTGGAATCGTCTGACAAATGAAAGACGAAATAATTTAGGGGAAATATTTCAGGTCTGTGATTGTTCCTAGTCTGTTCAATTGGGTAACAAACTAAAGACAGGCTATTGTCTAAAGTCCATAACATGAAGACCATACATCCTCTACCCATATCCTACTGTCTGTGGACCATACATCCTCTACCCATATCCTACTGTATGTGGACCATACATCCTCTACCCATATCCTACTGTCTGTGGACCATACATCCTCTACCCATATCCTACTGTCTGTGGACCATACATCCTCTACCCATATCCTACTGTCTGTGGACCATACATCCTCTACCCATATCCTACTGTATGTGGACCATACATCCTCTACCCATATCCTACTGTCCGGGACCATACATCCTCTACCCATATCCTACTGTACGGGACCATACATCCTCTACCCATATCCTACTGTACGGGACCATACATCCTCTACCCATATCCTACTGTACGGGACCATACATCCTCTACCCATATCCTACTGTACGGGACCATACATCCTCTACCCATATCCTACTGTCCGGGACCATACATCCTCTACCCATATCCTACTGTACGGGACCATACATCCTCTACCCATATCCTACTGTACGGGACCATACATCCTCTACCCATATCCTACTGTACGGGACCATACATCCTCTACCCATATCCTACTGTACGGGACCATACATCCTCTACCCATATCCTACTGTACGGGACCATACATCCTCTACCCATATCCTACTGTACGGGACCATACATCCTCTACCCATATCCTACTGTACGGGACCATACATCCTCTACCCATATCCTACTGTACGGGACCATACATCCTCTACCCATATCCTACTGTACGGGACCATACATCCTCTACCCATATCCTACTGTACGGGACCATACATCCTCTACCCATATCCTACTGTCCGGGACCATACATCCTCTACCCATATCCTACTGTATGTGGACCATACATCCTCTACCCATATCCTACTGTACGGGACCATACATCCTCTACCCATATCCTACTGTACGGGACCATACATCCTCTACCCATATCCTACTGTCTGTGGACCATACATCCTCTACCCATATCCTACTGTCCGGGACCATACATCCTCTACCCATATCCTACTGTACGGGACCATACATCCTCTACCCATATCCTACTGTACGGGACCATACATCCTCTACCCATATCCTACTGTCTGTGGACCATACATCCTCTACCCATATCCTACTGTCCGGGACCATACATCCTCTACCCATATCCTACTGTCTGTGGACCATACATCCTCTACCCATATCCTACTGTATGTGGACCATACATCCTCTACCCATATCCTACTGTCTGTGGACCATACATCCTCTACCCATATCCTACTGTACGGGACCATACATCCTCTACCCATATCCTACTGTCCGGGACCATACATCCTCTACCCATATCCTACTGTACGGGACCATACATCCTCTACCCATATCCTACTGTCTGTGGACCATACATCCTCTACCCATATCCTACTGTATGTGGACCATACATCCTCTACCCATATCCTACTGTCCGGGACCATACATCCTCTACCCATATCCTACTGTACGGGACCATACATCCTCTACCCATATCCTACTGTACGGGACCATACATCCTCTACCCATATCCTACTGTACGGGACCATACATCCTCTACCCATATCCTACTGTACGGGACCATACATCCTCTACCCATATCCTACTGTCCGGGACCATACATCCTCTACCCATATCCTACTGTACGGGACCATACATCCTCTACCCATATCCTACTGTACGGGACCATACATCCTCTACCCATATCCTACTGTACGGGACCATACATCCTCTACCCATATCCTACTGTACGGGACCATACATCCTCTACCCATATCCTACTGTACGGGACCATACATCCTCTACCCATATCCTACTGTACGGGACCATACATCCTCTACCCATATCCTACTGTACGGGACCATACATCCTCTACCCATATCCTACTGTACGGGACCATACATCCTCTACCCATATCCTACTGTACGGGACCATACATCCTCTACCCATATCCTACTGTCCGGGACCATACATCCTCTACCCATATCCTACTGTATGTGGACCATACATCCTCTACCCATATCCTACTGTACGGGACCATACATCCTCTACCCATATCCTACTGTACGGGACCATACATCCTCTACCCATATCCTACTGTCTGTGGACCATACATCCTCTACCCATATCCTACTGTCCGGGACCATACATCCTCTACCCATATCCTACTGTACGGGACCATACATCCTCTACCCATATCCTACTGTACGGGACCATACATCCTCTACCCATATCCTACTGTCTGTGGACCATACATCCTCTACCCATATCCTACTGTCCGGGACCATACATCCTCTACCCATATCCTACTGTCTGTGGACCATACATCCTCTACCCATATCCTACTGTATGTGGACCATACATCCTCTACCCATATCCTACTGTCTGTGGACCATACATCCTCTACCCATATCCTACTGTACGGGACCATACATCCTCTACCCATATCCTACTGTCCGGGACCATACATCCTCTACCCATATCCTACTGTACGGGACCATACATCCTCTACCCATATCCTACTGTACGGGACCATACATCCTCTACCCATATCCTACTGTACGGGACCATACATCCTCTACCCATATCCTACTGTACGGGACAATACATCCTCTACCCATATCCTACTGTCCGGGACCATACATCCTCTACCCATATCCTACTGTACGGGACCATACATCCTCTACCCATATCCTACTGTACGGGACCATACATCCTCTACCCATATCCTACTGTACGGGACCATACATCCTCTACCCATATCCTACTGTACGGGACCATACATCCTCTACCCATATCCTACTGTACGGGACCATACATCCTCTACCCATATCCTACTGTACGGGACCATACATCCTCTACCCATATCCTACTGTACGGGACCATACATCCTCTACCCATATCCTACTGTACGGGACCATACATCCTCTACCCATATCCTACTGTCCGGGACCATACATCCTCTACCCATATCCTACTGTCTGTGGACCATACATCCTCTACCCATATCCTACTGTACGGGACCATACATCCTCTACCCATATCCTACTGTATGTGGACCATACATCCTCTACCCATATCCTACTGTCCGGGACCATACATCCTCCTCTACCCATATCCTACTGTACGGGACCATACATCCTCTACCCATATCCTACTGTACGGGACCATACATCCTCTACCCATATCCTACTGTACGGGACCATACATCCTCTACCCATATCCTACTGTCTGTGGACCATACATCCTCTACCCATATCCTACTGTACAGGGACCATACATCCTCTACCCATATCCTACTCTACGGGACCATACATCCTCTACCCATATCCTACTTTACGGGACCATACATCCTCTACCCATATCCTACTGTACGGGACCATACATCCTCTACCCATATCCTACTGTACAGGACCATACATCCTCTACCCATATCCTACTGTATGTGGACCATACATCCTCTACCCATATCCTACTGTACGGGCCATACATCCTCTACCCATATCCTACTGTACGGGACCATACATCCTCTACCCATATCCTACTGTACGGGACCATACATCATCTACCCATATCCTACTGTACGGGACCATACATCCTCTACCCATATCCTACTGTATGTGGACCATACATCCTCTACCCATATCCTACTGTCCGGGACCATACATCCTCCTCTACCCATATCCTACTGTACGGGACCATACATCCTCTACCCATATCCTACTGTACGGGACCATACATCCTCTACCCATATCCTACTGTACAGGACCATACATCCTCTACCCATATCCTACTGTATGTGGACCATACATCCTCTACCCATATCCTACTGTCCGGGACCATACATCCTCCTCTACCCATATCCTACTGTACGGGACCATACATCCTCTACCCATATCCTACTGTACGGGACCATACATCCTCTACCCATATCCTACTGTACGGGACCCTACATCCTCTACCCATATCCTACTGTACGGGACCATACATCCTCTACCCATATCCTACTGTACGGGACCATACATCCTCTACCCATATCCTACTGTCTGTGGACCATACATCCTCTACCCATATCCTACTGTACGGGACCATACATCCTCTACCCATATCCTACTGTACGGGACCATACATCCTCTACCCATATCCTACTGTACGGGGACCATACATCCTCTACCCATATCCTACTCTACGGGACCATACATCCTCTACCCATATCCTACTGTACAGGACCATACATCCTCCACCCATATCCTACTGTACGGGACCATACATCCTCTACCCATATCCTACTGTACAGGACCATACATCCTCTACCCATATCCTACTGTATGTGGACCATACATCCTCTACCCATATCCTACTGTACGGGACCATACATCCTCTACCCATATCCTACTGTACGGGACCATACATCCTCTACCCATATCCTACTGTACGGGACCATACATCATCTACCCATATCCTACTGTCCGGGACCATACATCCTCTACCCATATCCTACTGTCCGGGACCATACATCCTCTACCCATATCCTACTGTACGGGACCATACATCCTCTACCCATATCCTACTGTCCGGGACCATACATCCTCTACCCATATCCTACTGTATGTGGACCATACATCCTCTACCCATATCCTACTGTACGGGACCATACATCCTCCTCTACCCATATCCTACTGTACGGGACCATACATCCTCTACCCATATCCTACTGTCTGTGGACCATACATCCTCTACCCATATCCTACTGTACGGGACCATACATCCTCTACCCATAACCTACTGTACGGGACCATACATCCTCTACCCATATCCTACTGTCTGTGGACCATACATCCTCTCCCCATATCCTACTGTCTGTGGACCATACATCCTCTACCCATATCCTACTGTATGTGGACCATACATCCTCTACCCATATCCTACTGTACGGGACCATACATCATCTACCCATATCCTACTGTACGGGACCATACATCCTCTACCCATATCCTACTGTCCGGGACCATACATCCTCTACCCATATCCTACTGTACGGGACCATACATCCTCTACCCATATCCTACTGTCCGGGACCATACATCATCTACCCATATCCTACTGTCCGGGACCATACATCCTCTACCCATATCCTACTGTACGGGACCATACATCCTCTACCCATATCCTACTGTCTGTGGACCATACATCCTCTCCCCATATCCTACTGTACGGGACCATACATCCTCTACCCATATCCTACTGTACAGGACCATACATCCTCTACCCATATCCTACTGTCCGGGACCATACATCCTCTACCCATATCCTACTGTCCGGGACCATACATCCTCTACCCATATCCTACTGTACGGGACCATACATCCTCTACCCATATCCTACTGTATGTGGACCATACATCCTCTACCCATATCCTACTGTACGGGACCATACATCCTCTACCCATATCCTACTGTACGGGACCATACATCCTCTACCCATATCCTACTGTATGTGGACCATACATCCTCTACCCATATCCTACTGTACGGGACCATACATCCTCTACCCATATCCTACTGTACGGGACCATGCATCCTCTACCCATATCCTACTGTCCGGGACCATACATCCTCTACCCATATCCTACTGTACGGGACCATACATCCTCTACCCATATCCTACTGTACGGGACCATACATCCTCTACCCATATCCTACTGTCCGGGACCATACATCCTCCTCTACCCATATCCTACTGTACGGGACCATACATCCTCTACCCATATCCTACTGTACGGGACCATACATCCTCTACCCATATCCTACTGTACGGGACCATACATCCTCTACCCATATCCTACTGTACGGGACCATACATCCTCTACCCATATCCTACTGTCTGTGGACCATACATCCTCTACCCATGTCTTGAGCAATGTCCTCTGCCTCTAAAATCTGCTTTAATTTAGTAAACAGAAAGTCTTCCTTTCTCTGAGATGAAAAGGCCTGAGGTGTAAATGAGCCTAATGGCTCTGAATAATGCTTTTATGCAATTTCCAGAAGCTACAAACGTAAGCTTTCATGTGCCCTTGTCAATGTGGGGCATTACACAAGCTTAGGGCACAATGACAAATAAAAGAGTTGTGTGTTGTTTTTAAAAAAAAGTAGACTAAATATGCATCTTAAGAATGAAAAATCAGCTATTATTTAGCAATTTATAGGCTACACTAAAACTAACAAAACAAGATATCCAAACAACCCTGGATGGTCCCACACTCCTTGCACAGATTGTCTCTTGACAATTCATCCTCGGTGTACCATCGACACAGCACAGAAGAAAGAAGCCATTTCATGTCGATCGTTGCCGCAAATCAATCCGCTGTGCGTGTCCGATAGCTCTCACTGAGCATTAAAACAAAACCCCCGGTCACCGCGGAGACAAGCCTCATCACCACCGTCCACCAACCGAGCCCTTTTTAAAAATGTTTCCATACCTGCTGTTCTTCTCCAGGTGTCCTGTCAGCATCTCAAGATGTCACCTCACGACAGACACAGAATTAATACCCTCCCAATTCCACAAAAACCAAGACGAGGAAAATCCCCTCTCCTCTTAGCCCCGAGCAAAGGGCTTCATGTTCGATAGAGAAGACGAAGAATAATGGTTATCTGCATTTGGTTGTTTGCCATCCGGTTACTAAGACGATCAGTGGTATCCAGAGTGGCTCAGTAGACTTGGTGACGAGGGAAGGCCGGAGGCACAGCTCTCTCTCCGTGTTGGCAGTGCCTGGAACTGTGTGTGCCAGCGTACGGGCAGGCAGTCAGTGTGGTGTGGCCTTCAGGGACTGGCACAGCTGATCCCTCCCCCCCCCTCCCCCTGTCACCTGCCTCACAACAGACCACGCGGGTGGAGTGGGTACTATGGGGCAGGGAGAGGGTGGCAGGAAGGGGGAGGCACCATCACAACAGGACAGAACACACCATCTTGAGGTTGGGGGGGGGGGGGGCATTCAGGACAGGAAGATACCATCTGGGCTTGAGAACAGCAGATATAACTGCAAGGCCTACCTATGGTGAGGTACAGCAATTGGTGGAGCATACCACCTAAGGGTTAGAAAAGGGGGAGGTGGAGGGTCAGTCTCTCTCAACAGGACGGGAAGATACCATCTGGGCTTGAGAACAGGGGAGAAATAACTGCTAACTACGGGTGGGGTAAAGGGGCTGGTGGGGAGACGAACAGGAACATACCATCTGTGGGCTGGGGGGGGGATCAACTTCCCTCACACACACAAGGACAGGAATATACCATCTGGGGGCTGGGGGGGTTCAACTTCCCTCACACACACAAGGACAGGAACATACCATCTGGGGGCTGGGGGGGGATCAACTTCCCTCACACACACAAGGACAGGAATATACCATCTGGGGGCTGGGGGGGGATCAACTTCCCTCACACACACAAGGACAGGAATATACCATTGCCTAGGAGCTACCTACTTCGAGCAGCCACCAGCCAGGCAACATACATCATTTAGCAAATTAGATTTTCTCATTACTGTAGCTTGGTATGGGACTAGATTATGTCTCATTACGGTAGCTTGGTAGGGGACTAGATCATGTCTCATTATTGTATCTTGGTAGGGGACTAGATCTTGTCTCATTATTGTATCTTGGCAGGGGACTAGATCTTGTCTCATTACGGTAGCTTGGTAGGGGACTAGATCATGTCTACTGTAGCTTAGTAGGTGACTAGATCAGGTCTAATGTAGCTTGGTAGGGGACTAGATCATGTCTACTGTAGCTTGGTAGGGGACTAGATCATGTCTCATTACTGTAGCTTGGTAGGGGACTAGATCATGTCTCATTACGGTAGCTTTGTAGGGGACTAGATCATGTCTACTGTATCTTGGTAGGGGACTAGAACATGTCTCATTACGGTAGCTTTGTAGGGGACTAGATCATGTCTACTGTATCTTGGTAGGGGACTAGAACATGTCTCATTACGGTAGCTTGGTAGGGGACTAGATCATGTCTACTGTAGCTTGGTAGGGGACTAGATCATGTCTCATTACTGTAGCTTGGTAGGGGACTAGATCATGTCTCATTACGGTAGCTTTGTAGGGGACTAGATCATGTCTACTGTATCTTGGTAGGGGACTAGATCATGTCTCATTACGGTAGCTTTGTAGGGGACTAGATCATGTCTACTGTATCTTGGTAGGGGACTAGAACATGTCTCATTACGGTAGCTTGGTAGGGGACTAGATCATGTCTCATTACGGTAGCATGGTAAGGGACTAGATCATGTCTCATTACGGTAGCTTGGTAAGGGACTAGATCATGTCTCATTACGGTAGCTTGGTAGAGGACTAGATCATGTCTCATTACTGTAGCTTGGTAGGGAGCTAGATCATGTCTACTGTATCTTGGTAGGGGACTAGATCATGTCTCATTATTGTAGCTTGGTAGGGGACTAGACCATGTCTAATGTAGCTTGGTAGGTGACTAGATCATGTCTACTGTATCTTGGTAGGGGACTAGATCATGTCTCATTACGGTAGCTTGGTAGGGGACTAGATCATGTCTACTGTAGCTTGGTAGGGGGCTAAATAAAGTCTCATTGCGGTAGCTTGGTAGGGGGCTTGATCATGTCTACTGTATCTTGGTAGGGGACTAGATCATGTCTCATTACGGTAGCTTGGTAGGGGACTAGATCATGTCTACTGTAGCTTGGTAGGGGGCTAAATAAAGTCTCATTGCGGTAGCTTGGTAGGGGGCTTGATCATGTCTACTGTATCTTGGTAGGGGACTAGATCATGTCTACTGTATCTTGGTAGGGGACTAGATCATGTCTACTGTAGCTTATTAGGGGACTAGATCATGTCTCATTACGGTAACTTGGGTGATACAACATTACAATTGGAAGAATATTATACAGAAGAGCCTAGGAGGTCAGACCACAATTTCGTTACCGTGGAATTGCCCAAAGGCTGAGACAGATTTTTTTTTAAATGTAAATGTTTTCCAAACAAACAAAAAAAAGATTTTAATCTTTATCAAGATAACTGCATTCAGCTAAAAAAATTTGGCATTTGGTTAGTTGGCGTTATCTATTTACAAAACTTTGGTTTCCCTTCATGTAAATGTAAGCTGGGTGTCGATAGCAACTGCCAGACTCATTCAGTGCTAACGTAACGTTAGCAGGGAAAAGCCCATAAGGACACGCCTGACGCCCAAACCGATATTCAATTTATTCAAATTAGGTTAGGGTAAGGGTCAAGTTTAAGGGTTTTGCTAGTTGGTTTAAGCGTCAGCGGTGTCCTTATAGTCTCTCCCCGTTAGCAGGCTAGTAGGGCTAACATTAGCAAACTAGTAGGGCTAACATTAGCAGGCTAGTAGGGCTAACATTAGCAGGCTAGTAGGGCTAACATTAGCAGGCTAGTAGGGCTAACATTAGCAAGCTAGTAGGGCTAACATTAGCAAACTAGTAGGGCTAACATTAGCAAACTAGTAGGGCTAACATTAGCAAACTAGTAGGGCTAACATTAGCAAACTAGTAGGGCTAACATTAGCAAACTAGTAGGGCTAACATTAGCAGGCTAGTAGGGCTAACATTAGCAAACTAGTAGGGCTAACATTGGCTAAAAAGACTTTCTTATACTTACAGAAGGCCGAAAAAAAGATTCTAAATTAAATATTAAGATGTTGATATTAGTTGGCAGGGGTCTTTATGTCAACATTGTTGTGTTTTGGTGTATTTCGGATATCTTTTAAGATTTTTTTTCTGGTAGATGTTTTCTAAAACTCTTTTTCGATCTGTTTGACAAGAAATCAAAGCCTTTGTTTATTCCTAATATCTAGGATGGATGAAAAATGTATACAGTGCCTTCAGAAAGTATTCACACCACTTGAATTCTTCGCTAATTTGGTTGTGTTACGGCCTGAATTGAAAATGTATTAAATATGATTTTTTCTCTCACACATCTACACACAATGCCGGTGCTTAGTTCCATTCTATTTATTTTTTTTTATCCTGAAAAACTCCTCAGTCCTTAATGATTAGAAACAATACCCATAACATGATGCAGACATCACGATGCATGAAAATATGGAGAGTGGTACTCAGTAATGTGTTGGATTTGCCCCAAACATAACACTATTTTTCAGGCCAAAAATTAATTTTTGCAGTATTACTTTAGTGCCTTATTACTTTAGTGCAAACAGGATGCATGTTTTGGAATATTTTTTATTCTGTACAAGCTTCCTTTTCACTCTGTCAATTATGTTAGTATTGTGGAGTGACTACAATATTGTTGATCCACCCTCACTTCTCCTATCACAGCCATTAAACTGTTCGAAAGTCATCATTGGCCTCATGGAAAAATCCCTGAGCGGCTTGCTTCCTGTCCGACTGAGTTAGGAAGGACGCCTGTATCTTTGTAGTGACTGGGTGCATTGATGCACCATAACAATAACTTTACCATGCTCAAAGGGATATTGAGTGTCTGCTTTTCTTTTCTTTTGTTTAACTCATCTACCAATAGGTGCCCCTCTTTGCGAGTCATTAGAAAACCCTCGCTGGTCTTTGTGTTTGAAATGCACTGCTTGACTGAGGGACCTTACAGATAATTGTATGTGTGGGGTATCAAGAATCATATTAAAAACACTATTATTGCACACACATGCAACTTATGAAGCAAATGTTTACTCCTGAACTTATGGCTCGTCAACAAAGGGGTTCAATACTTATTTACTCAACACATTTCAGCTTTTCATTTTGTAATTAAAATTTGTAAACATTTCAACAAACAAACAAAAAATCCACTTTGACATTATGGGTTATTGTGTGTAAGCCAGTGGGGGGAGAAAAAAAACATCTCAATTTAAATAACTTAAATAACTTTAAAAATTCAGGCTGTAACACAACAAAATGTGGAAAAAGGCCAAGGGGTATTAAAACTTTCAGAAGGGACCAGTTTCCTTCATTTCTCATAAAGACTCATAGCATTCATTTGACACCGAATTTGACATGCTCATATGAACTTCACATGTTTGTTACATGGCAATACATGGAAATGGAAATCACCAACGGCTACATCAGATTTATCAAAGAGAAACTGATGAGAAATGTTCTGTTATCGTCGCCAATCAACTGCATTTTACTAAAACACTTCGACCTGTAAAATGGCTCATTGGCTAGCTTTGCTTCCAGCCTATGCCAATGAGCATTAACATTCTAGCTTACAACTTCTGCATCCAAAAATAGGTATTTTTCAAAGATCACAACCAAATATAATCTTAGCGACTGTTCAAGCAATAATCCAAACTACATTGTAACTGTATGACAAAAGCGTATTTATTTAGTTGGTACACAATTGACATTTTAAATTGAATTTACATTTTAACTTCTAATTAGTAACACAAAGATGGACGCCAGTCCGTAAATGTAAAATTAAAATGGTCATGTCGATTCTATTATCTATATTTCTATAATCTCAAAATGTTTCCTACAGAGGCTTGACAATATAACTTTAAAAAATATATAGATAACTACACCTAAACTCAGTCAACCTGCACAGCCCGGCCCATCCAAACTACACCTAAACTCAGTCAACCTGCACAGCCCGGCCCATCCAAACTACACCTAAACTCAGTCAACCTGCACAGCCCGGACCATCGAAACCACACCTAAACTCAGTCAACCTGCACAGCCCGGCCCATCCAAACTACACCTAAACTCAGTCAACCTGCACAGCCCGGCCCATCGAAACCACACCTAAACTCAGTCAACCTGCACAGCCCGGCCCATCGAAACTACACCTAAACTCAGTCAACCTGCACAGCCCGGCCCATCCAAACTACACCTAAACTCAGTCAACCTGCACAGCCCGGCCCATCCAAACTACACCTAAACTCAGTCAACCTGCACAGCCCGGCCCATCCAAACTACACCTAAACTCAGTCAACCTGCACAGCCCGGCCCATCCAAACTACACCTAAACTCAGTCAACCTGCACAGCCCGGCCCATCGAAACCACACCTAAACTCAGTCAACCTGCTCAGCCCGGCCCATCGAAACCACACCTAAACTCAGTCAACCTGCACAGCCCGGCCCATCGAAACCACACCTAAACTCAGTCAACCTGCACAGCCCGGCCCATCCAAACTACACCTAAACTCAGTCAACCTGCTCAGCCCGGCCCATCGAAACCACACCTAAACTCAGTCAACCTGCACAGCCCGGCCCATCCAAACTACACCTAAACTCAGTCAACCTGCACAGCCCGGCCCATCCAAACTACACCTAAACTCAGTCAACCTGCACAGCCCGGACCATCGAAACCACACCTAAACTCAGTCAACCTGCACAGCCCGGCCCATCCAAACCACACCTAAACTCAGTCAACCTGCACAGCCCGGACCATCGAAACCACACCTAAACTCAGTCAACCTGCACAGCCCGGCCCATCCAAACTACACCTAAACTCAGTCAACCTGCACAGCCCGGCCCATCCAAACTACACCTAAACTCATTTCACACATAAGAGTTAAGAGCCTACAGACAAGATTAAATTGACAATCTTGATGAGTGACAATGTTAGGCCTATCATCTTGTAATTTACAGATGCAGGGAAAGGATCATCAATTGATCAAATCCTCCTTCAGAGTCACGTAAAACATTGATTTCTATATGGTATCAGAATATTCTGCCGTTTTATTGACACTTATCTTTGCCAAATAACTCTTAAAATTCAAGGTGGTGCAGCACTATTTTCAAACTTCACTTTTTCCCCAAAAATTATCTCTGCTGTCCATGCATTCAGCACAAGACCAGTCACGCGCCAGCATTACTCCGGCTACTAAGCAACAAAAATATATATATTACAATAATAAATAAAATAATAAATTAACAAATACAAATAAATAGTAACATAATCAAATGTCATTCATCTGGGTGAAGAGGATGACTTTACTTAGAACAATAGTGCAATGACGATGAAAAATGGTGGGTATTGTGTGGCAGTCTAGTTATTTTATTATGAAAGGCTGGACATGGCATATAAATTCCCCTCAGAGTCAAATCTGACATCGAGTACAACATACTATGTGTGTAGTTCACAATGGCAAGCCCAAACAAACGAATTGACGCACTGACAGCATTGCAAATGCTGCAGAATTTAGATGAGTTGGGAGTCGGATGGAGGATCGAATATCGAGCTTTAAAAATCGACGTTGCTGATGAAGAGTCTTCATTATGATTCTAAAATGCCGACTTCAAGCCTCCCCCCTCCCGATTGCCTGAGACCTCGACGCAGAAAAACAAAAACACAGCCAACTGAGACGGTGCTCTCAACTGCCTCGGTGAGACAGGAGTCTGGGAGGGATGGCACAGTTTGGGTAGAAATTAATGATGAGTTAATGTGACATGTAGATGTTACAACATATAAGAGATTGTACTGTTCCTCACAACAGGAAGTGAAACAGTACGTGTCTATGGATAAACTCAAAACAGTTATAGGGCCTCCCAGGAGGCGCAGTGGTCTAGGGCACTGCATCGCAGCGCCAGCTGTGCCACCAGAGACTCTGGTGACGCACAATTGGCCGTCGTCCGGGTTAGTGAGGGTTTGGCCGGTAGGGATATCCTTGTCTCATCGCGTACACCAGCGACTCCTGTGGCGGGCCAGGCGCAGTGCACGCTAACCAAGGTCGCCAGGTGCACGGTGTTCCGTCCGACACATTGGTGCGGCTGGCTTCCGGGTTGGATGCGCGCTGTGTTAAGAAGCAGTGCGGATTGGTTGGGTTGTTTCGGAAGACGCATGACTTTCGACCTTCGTCTCTCCCGAGCCGTACGGGAGTTGTAGCGATGAGACAAGACAGTAGTACAACAATTGGATACCACGAAATTGGGGGGTACATTTTTGTTGTTGTTTTTTATAAAATTAAATTAAATTTAAATTTAAAAAACAGTTATTGCACTCTTGTATGTCCATGGGGCATGGATTTGGAGTAGGGCTGTGACAAAATTTCATCAGCCTGTGACATCAAGCAAATAACTGGTCAGTCTCAAGGTAATTGACCGTTAATTAACATAAACACATTTAGCATCTCCTGGCTTCCACACAGAGCCTATAAGCCATTTTATAAAAGTCTAATAAATCCATGTAATATATCCTATACCTTCACAATAAATCCATGATTTATTTTAGATAGGTCTAAAGAAGCATGATACGAAGAAAATGTAGTTAATTTCAGAAGAACATACTCTGAGTTGTCCTGCCATATGGCTACTAGTTCATTTAGCAGACAAGGTTTGCTTAGAATTCAGTGTCATTATTTTATAGTATGAAGAACACAATTGAACAAAACTGAATACTATAGAAAGGATTTTTTCTCCAAACGATTCGAGGGAGTGCGCACATGTGGCTATTCTGTGTTGAGTGGTCAACAAAGACACAGGTACTCCTATATGCTTAATTTAGAGTTATTATTTTAACTTTAGCGTCTACAAGCGTCTACAAACGTTGGGCTATACGTTTAGTTTTTTTATACATTGTAAGGCTGCGAGATGCGACTCTAATGATGATTTGAAAAATGGTTGCTTTAAAAGGCATGACCTCTGCTTTGTTTTTTTTGTGCAGACTGAACACACTACATCAGTCTCTCATTTCACAGTTTGAGATAGCCCTAATGCCTCGAATTTCCCAGCGGCATCCCCGTTGTGGCCATAATGCACATAAATCCATGCCTTTTGCTGTCCTTCTCCCTAAATCCTGCCGAAGCACCTTATCCAATTCCAAGGTGCTTATCGGAAGATATTGGAAGAATTGTCCACATTTACATTTCATCAGCCAACAAACAGCAAAAGCACCAGCCTATGTCAATCTACTATTCCCCCATGGTACAAAAGTTGACCTATTCTATTCTGTGGGAGAAATAAATATTCCAAAACAGTCTGGGACAGTTGTGGGAGGTGATAGATCCCAAATTAATACAACCACTAGCATCAAAAACACTTTTTTTTACGCAATGTGGCTGACGCAACAGCCCATGTGTTTAACTTAAAATGCTGATAAACGATTGAATATATTAAACTATTTCTTCACATAATAAGCTCAGCAATACGCACACGGCAGTAGATACATTAGCGGGAAAACACCATTATCCAAAGTGACCACAAATGTGATTATGCATCTAATGCTTTTATTATAAAAAGGTGCATTTTTAATGGTGAAAATTATCTTCCCCAAACTCGAAACTCATGTGCTGCATTCAGTATGTTTGCCAGTTAGGCTCTACACCTGTTGTAAAGAGGATTAATGTGCTTCATTTTAAGAAGTTATTTGGCCACTTTAGTTGTGATACAAACCTTATAAAAACATATGGGATAGGCTACGAGAGGTGTGCGACTATGATTGTTTCTTGCCGTGATAATATATAATTCACACTGATAGGCTAATATTGTCACCCATCAGACTATTCTTGATTTAATCTTGTCTTTACATATATTTGTGAAGTTTATTTTAATTTATAACGGATAATTATCATGGACCTGTCTCGAAACAGGGGCACGGTGAAAAAATACCTGTAATCTATGCACTTAAATAGAGAATGGAGGACGCTTTTCCTGTGGTTCATTTTCATGCCAGCCAAGTAGACTATAGTCCTGTTGTAAAGATAAGCAATGTGCTTAATATTTGCATACTGTTAGGAAAGTGCAGAAATAAATATAGTAGGCCTAGCCTATAGAAAGCTGATGGGATCATCCTCTTTTTATTAGAGGCCATTTTCTGTTTTCCCTTGCAATTGCATAGCTTATAAAAATGTTGCGCAAAATGAGCTCATGGGCTCTCATTAAGTGTTTAATTTGATTTTTCAAATACATTTGCATTGATGTCAGAGTGATTAGAAGGACAATAGAGTGCTGAGTACCAGGCAGTTAGCAAGTTTGTTCGGCTATTAATGACCATGAGCAGCATCAGAGCTTGGAGAAGCATAATTACCGTGACTAAATGGTCAGGTGGAATTTGACTGCCTCCATGACTCGTGACCGCCTGGGTGGGGGTAATACAGTCAGAGTAACAGTCCTAATGTGGAGTCATTCTGGTCTGATAGGTATGGGGTGGACTTTTCAGAGAGACCATGACACGCAACCACTTCAGAGAGACCATGACACACAACGCAACCACTTCAGAGAGACCATGACACACAACCACTTCAGAGAGACCATGACACACAACCACTTCAGAGAGACCATGACACGCAACCACTTCAGAGAGACCATGACACGCAACCACTTCAGAGAGACCATGACATGCAACCACTTCAGAGAGACCATGACACGCAACCACTTCAGAGACCATGACACACAACCACTTCAGAGAGACTATGACACGCAACCACTTCAGAGAGACCATGACATGCAACCACTTCAGAGAGACCATGACACGCAACCACTTCAGAGAGACCATGACACGCAACCACTTCAGAGAGACCATGACACACAACCACTTCAGAGAGACCATGACACGCAATGCAACCACTTCAGAGAGACCATGACACGCAGCCGCTTCAGAGAGACCATGTCACGCAACCGCTTCAGAGAGACCATGACACGCAACCGCTTCAGAGAGACCATAACACGCAATGCAACCACTTCAGAGAGACCATGACACGCAACCACTTCAGAGAGACCATGACACACAACGCAACCACTTCAGAGAGACCATGACACACAACGCAACCACTTCAGAGAGACCATGACACGCAACCACTTCAGAGAGACCATGACACGCAACCACTTCAGAGAGACCATGACACGCAACCACTTCAGAGAGACCATGACACGCAACCACTTCAGAGAGACCATGACACGCAACCACTTCAGAGAGACCATGACACGCAACCACTTCAGAGAGACCATGACACGCAACCACTTCAGAGAGACCATGACGCACAATGCAACCACTTCAGAGAGACCATGACACGCAACCACTTCAGAGAGACCGTGACACACAACCGCTTCAGAGAGACCATGACACGCAACGCAACCACTTCAGAGAGACCATGACACGCAACGCAACCACTTCAGAGAGACCATGACACGCAACACAACCACGTCAGAGAGACCATGACACGCAACCACTTCAGAGAGACCATGACACACAACCGCTTCAGAGAGACCATGACACACAACCGCTTCAGAGAGACCATGACACACAACCACTTCAGAGAGACCATGACACACAACCACTTCAGAGAAACCATGACACACAACGCAACCACTTCAGAGAGAACATGACACACAACCAATTCAGAGATACCATGACACACAACCACTTCAGAGAGACCATGACACGCAACCACTTCAGAGAGACCATGACAAGCAACGCAACCACTTCAGAGAGACCATGACACGCAACCACTTCAGAGAGACCATGACACGCAACACAACCACTTCAGAGAGACCATGACACACAACCACTTCAGAGAGACCATGACACGCAACGCAACCACTTCAGAGAGACCATGACACACAACGCAACCACTTCAGAGAGACCATGACACACAACCACTTCAGAGACACCATGACACACAACCACTTCAGAGAGACCATGACACGCAACGCAACCACTTCAGAGAGACCATGACATGCAATGCAACCACTTCAGAGACCATGACACGCAACACAACCACTTCAGAGAGACCATGACACACAACCACTTCAGAGAGACCATGACACGCAACGCAACCACTTCAGAGAGACCATGACACGCAACACAACCGCTTCAGAGAGACCATGACACACAACCACTTCAGAGAGACCATGACATGCAACCACTTCAGAGAGACCATGACACGCAACCACTTCAGAGACCATGACACACAACCACTTCAGAGAGACTATGACACGCAACCACTTCAGAGAGACCATGACATGCAACCACTTCAGAGAGACCATGACACGTAACCACTTCAGAGAGACCATGACACGCAACCACTTCAGAGAGACCATGACACACAACCACTTCAGAGAGACCATGACACGCAATGCAACCACTTCAGAGAGACCATGACACGCAATGCAAACACTTCAGAGAGACCATGACACGCAGCCGCTTCAGAGAGACCATGTCACGCAACCGCTTCAGAGAGACCATGACACGCAACCGCTTCAGAGAGACCATAACACGCAATGCAACCACTTCAGAGAGACCATGACACGCAACCACTTCAGAGAGACCATGACACACAACGCAACCACTTCAGAGAGACCATGACACACAACGCAACCACTTCAGAGAGACCATGACACGCAACCACTTCAGAGAGACCATGACACGCAACCACTTCAGAGAGACCATGACACGCAACCACTTCAGAGAGACCATGACACGCAACCACTTCAGAGAGACCATGACACGCAACCACTTCAGAGAGACCATGACACGCAACCACTTCAGAGAGACCATGACGCACAATGCAACCACTTCAGAGAGACCATGACACGCAACCACTTCAGAGAGACCGTGACACACAACCGCTTCAGAGAGACCATGACACGCAACGCAACCACTTCAGAGAGACCATGACACGCAACGCAACCACTTCAGAGAGACCATGACACGCAAGACAACCACGTCAGAGAGACCATGACACGCAACCACTTCAGAGAGACCATGACACACAACCGCTTCAGAGAGACCATGACACACAACCGCTTCAGAGAGACCATGACACACAACCACTTCAGAGAGACCATGACACACAACCACTTCAGAGAAACCATGACACACAACGCAACCACTTCAGAGAGAACATGACACACAACCAATTCAGAGATACCATGACACACAACCACTTCAGAGAGACCATGACACGCAACCACTTCAGAGAGACCATGACACGCAACGCAACCACTTCAGAGAGACCATGACACGCAACCACTTCAGAGAGACCATGACACGCAACACAACCACTTCAGAGAGACCATGACACACAACCACTTCAGAGAGACCATGACACGCAACGCAACCACTTCAGAGAGACCATGACACACAACGCAACCACTTCAGAGAGACCATGACACACAACCACTTCAGAGACACCATGACACACAACCACTTCAGAGAGACCATGACACGCAACGCAACCACTTCAGAGAGACCATGACATGCAATGCAACCACTTCAGAGACCATGACACGCAACACAACCACTTCAGAGAGACCATGACACACAACCACTTCAGAGAGACCATGACACGCAACGCAACCACTTCAGAGAGACCATGACACGCAACACAACCGCTTCAGAGAGACCATGACACACAACCACTTCAGAGAGACCATGACACGCAACCACTTCAGAGAGACCATGACACGCAACGCAACCACTTCAGAGAGACCATGACACGCAACGCAACCACTTCAGAGAGACCATGACACACAACAACTTCAGAGAGACCATGACACGCAACCGCTTCAGAGAGACCATGACACGCAACCACTTCAGAGAGACCATAACACGCAATGCAACCACTTCAGAGAGACCATGACACGCAACCACTTCAGAGAGACCATGACACACAACGCAACCACTTCAGAGAGACCATGACACACAACCACTTCAGAGAGACCATGACACGCAACCACTTCAGAGAGACCATGACACACAACCACTTCAGAGAGACCATGACACGCAACCACTTCAGAGAGACCATGACACGCAACCACTTCAGAGAGACCATGACACGCAACCACTTCAGAGAGACCATGACACGCAACCACTTCAGAGAGACCATGACGCGCAACCACTTCAGAGAGACCATGACGCACAACGCAACCACTTCAGAGAGACCATGACACGCAACCACTTCAGAGAGACCGTGACACGCAACCGCTTCAGAGAGACCATGACACGCAACGCAACCACTTCAGAGAGACCATGACACGCAACGCAACCACTTCAGAGAGACCATGACACGCAACGCAACCACTTCAGAGAGACCATGACACACAACCGCTTCAGAGAGACCATGACACACAACCACTTCAGAGAGACCATGACACGCAACACAACCACTTCAGAGAGACCATGACACACAACACAACCACTTCAGAGAGACCATGACACACAACCACTTCAGAGAGACCATGACACACAACCACTTCAGAGAGACCATGACACACAACGCAACCACTTCAGAGAGAACATGACACACAACCACTTCAGAGATACCATGACACACAACCACTTCAGAGAGACCATGACACGCAACCACTTCAGAGAGACCATGACACGCAACACAACCACTTCAGAGAGACCATGACACACAACCACTTCAGAGAGACCATGACACGCAACGCAACCACTTCAGAGAGACCATGACACACAACCACTTCAGAGAGACCATGACACACAACCACTTCAGAGAGACCATGACACGCAACGCAACCACTTCAGAGAGACCATGACACGCAATGCAACCACTTCAGAGACCATGACACACAACACAACCACTTCAGAGAGACCATGACACGCAACGCAACCACTTCAGAGAGACCATGACACGCAACGCAACCGCTTCAGAGAGACCATGACACACAACCACTTCAGAGAGACCATGACACGCAACGCAACCACTTCAGAGAGACCATGACACACAACCACTTCAGAGAGACCATGACACACAACCACTTCAGAGAGACCATGACACGCAACACAACCACTTCAGAGAGACCATGACACACAACACAACCACTTCAGAGAGACCATGACACACAACCACTTCAGAGAGACCATGACACACAACCACTTCAGAGAGACCATGACACACAACGCAACCACTTCAGAGAGAACATGACACACAACCACTTCAGAGATACCATGACACACAACCACTTCAGAGAGACCATGACACGCAACCACTTCAGAGAGACCATGACACGCAACACAACCACTTCAGAGAGACCATGACACACAACCACTTCAGAGAGACCATGACACGCAACGCAACCACTTCAGAGAGACCATGACACACAACCACTTCAGAGAGACCATGACACACAACCACTTCAGAGAGACCATGACACGCAACGCAACCACTTCAGAGAGACCATGACACGCAATGCAACCACTTCAGAGACCATGACACACAACACAACCACTTCAGAGAGACCATGACACGCAACGCAACCACTTCAGAGAGACCATGACACGCAACGCAACCGCTTCAGAGAGACCATGACACACAACCACTTCAGAGAGACCATGACACGCAACGCAACCACTTCAGAGAGACCATGACACACAACGCAACCACTTCAGAGAGACCATGACACACAACCACTTCAGAGAGACCATGACACACAACCACTTCAGAGAGACCATGACACACAACCACTTCAGAGAGACCATGACACGCAACGCAACCACTTCAGAGAGACCATGACATGCAATGCAACCACTTCAGAGACCATGACACACAACGCAACCACTTCAGAGAGACCATGACACACAACCACTTCAGAGAGACCATGACACGCAACGCAACCACTTCAGAGACCATGACACGCAACGCAACCACTTCAGAGAGACCATGACACGCAACGCAACCACTTCAGAGACCATGACACACAACCACTTCAGAGAGACCATGACACGCAACCACTTCAGAGAGACCATGACACGCAATGGAACCGCTTCAGAGAGACCATGACACGCAACCACTTCAGAGAGACCATGACACGCAACGCAACCACTTCAGAGAGACCATGACACGCAACCACTTCAGAGAGACCATGACACACAACCACTTCAGAGAGACCATGACACGCAACCACTTCAGAGAGACCATGACACGCAACCACTTCAGAGAGACCATGACACGCAACACAACCACTTCGGAGAGATTGTGCGACACCTGCGGCAGGTGCACACAAAACAAGACCCGTGGAAAACTGTGTGCAGTGCAACCTGATTTGTTTTTGGGGCTTTCTCACACAAAGCCCCGAAGCCGTGTGTGGACTGTGGACCCGAAGCATAAAGAGAAGAAGAGATTGATTCATGCGTAAAAAGGCACTCGTAAGGACAAAACAAAATGTCTGATAAAGTCAACGAATTACTATTTGTATATATAGTGGGTAAAGAGAGCCTTCTCTTTAATACTCTGGTGCTCTGCCATATATGACAACACCTTCAAATGAAATACCGACATCAAGAAACATTGGGAAACGGCGGCACTCCAAAACGTGCTTGAAGTTAATCTAGCATTTTACTGGTGAAAAGTAGGCTACACCAGAGAAAAGTACTGGTGAAAAGTAGGCTACACCAGAGAAAAGTACTGGTGAAAAGTAGGCTACGCTGAGAACAGTATTGGTGAAAAGTAGGCTACGCTGAGAACAGTATTGGTGAAAACTAGGCTACACCAAAGAAAAGTATTGGTGAAAAGTAGGCTATACCAAAGAAAAGTATTGGTGAAAAGTAGCTATACATTTTTCTGCGTGAAACACTGAGAATGCTGCGTTAACCCCTGAACAATAATAAGTGTGTGATGGTGGGAATGCAGGGTTGTGTTCCAAACGAAACAACGACAAGTGTGCTTGCTCTAGTTCCTCTTCTTTGAGTCATACAAGTGCAATGAAATTGCTTAGGAACTGTGCACTCTGGAGAGGTATGCCCACTTTGGAGACACCAGTTAGTCCTCTCACTCAAACCCTTGTCATTTTTTGGTCTTATGTTGCACCTACCCCATATTTTCCAGGAATATTCTTATCACGTTACTGAATGTATCCAGAGTTTTTTCAGAGTTCATTATCAACAAAATGTGGCAAAAAGCACAGTACATTTAAAATGCACATTAAAAATAAAATATCAAAAATGTAATGTTTGTTTGGATTCAGTCTTGTGTCAGGTGAACTGTCAGTCTAATAATTGGCTCAACTTCCCCCACTGCCATTGGCTCAACTTCCCCCACTGCCATTGGCTCAACTTCCCCCACTGCCATTGGCTCAACTTCCCCCAAGGCAAACATTTTCACTATATTAACCAAAAAGACACATGGACGCTCTTTCATACTAGGTTTAGGACCTCGTATTGACACGTATCTACTTTGGTTTAGATACAAGCATCATGAAACCTCGAACACCATTAATCTGACTTGGGTGAAAATCTGTCTCTTGGACCTAACGTAACAATCGGTAGCTAAGCTAGAAGCAGACATTCCTGATTTATCTATGATGATATGTTTATCTGACGATGATGCACGGTGCCTTCAGAAAGTATTCATACCCCCCTTAACTTATTCCACGTGTATGTATTACAGCCTTAATGAATTTCTCACCCATATACACACACACAATACCCCATAGTGACCAAGTTAAAACATGTTTTAGACATTTTTGCTAAAATTTTATTGAAAATTAAATACAGAAATCTCTCACACCCCTTTGTCAATAATTTGTAGAAGCACCTTTGGTGGCGTCATCTTGGGTATTATGTCTGGGGCGGCGGGTAAGCCTAGTGGTTAGAGCGTTGGGCCAGTAACCGAAAGGTTGCTGGATCGAATCCCCTGAGCTTACAAGGTAAAAATCTGTCGTTCTGTCCCTAAACAAAGGCAGTTAACCCCACTGTTCCCCCGGTAGGCTGTCACTGTAAATAAGATTTTGTTCTTAATTGACTTGTCTAGTTAAATAAACAGAGTAAAACATATATATATATCTGTATCAGCTTTGCACAGATGGATTCTGGGAATTTCGGACCCATTCTTCCAGGCATATTTATCTCCAGCTCTGTTACGTTAGATGGGGAGGGGTGGTGAACAGCCGTCTTCAAAGTCTTTGCACAGATGGATTCTGGGAATTTCGGACCCATTCTTCCAGGCATATTTATCTCCAGCTCTGTTAAGTTAGATGGGGAGTGGTGGTGAACAGCCGTCTTCAAAGTCTTTGCACAGATTTTCAATGGGATATAAGTCTGAGCTTTGGCTGGGCCGCTCAAGGACTTTCACATTCTTGTTCTGAAGCCATTCCAGCGTTGCTTTGGCCGTCTGCTTGGTGTCATTGTACCGGCAGAAGTGTATATCTTTGCCTCAGTGTAAGGTCGTTTGTGTAAGGTCGTTTGCGTAAGGTCGTTTGCGTAAGGTCGTTTGCACTCTGAAGCAAGTTCTCATCAAGGATTTGCCTGTATTTGGCTCCATTCATTGTTCCATCCTCTATCCTTACCAGTCTCCCAGTCCCTGCCTCTGAAAAGCATCCCCATAGCATGATGCTGACACCATGCTTTACGGTAGGGAGGGTGTTAGACAGGTCATGAGCTGTGCCTGGTTTTCTCCAGATAGCACTTTGCATTCAGGCCAGAGAGTTCATTTTTGTCTCCTCAGAATCTTTTGCCTGATGTATTTCACGGGACTTTTTTTGACCTCTTACAGTCTCTCAGGAGTGGCTTCTGTCTGGGCCACCCTCGCCATAAATCACAGAACACTGAAGTGCCTGAGAGACTGTTTTCCTTCTGGCAGGTTGTCCCATCTTAGCCAAGGAACTCTGTAGTTCTGTCAGAGTGGTCGGTGGTAGTTCTGACCAAGGTCCTTCTTTCTCGGTTGCTAAGTTTGGTCGGGACAGTCAGCTCTTCGGCAGTCTGGGTAGTTCCATATATCTTTCATTTCATAATGTTGGAGGCCAATGTACTCTTTCAACATTCTAGAACTCATTCAACATTCTAGAACTCATTCAACATTCTAGAACTAGTTTTATTACCCATCCCCAGTTATCTGCCTCATTAACAATTCTATCTCAGAACTCTACAGACAGTTCCTTGGACTTCATGCTATAGTTTCTGCTCTGACATGAACTGTCAATTGTGGGACCTTATATAGACGAGTGTGTTTCTTTTTAAATCATGTCCAAACAATTGAATTGGGTCACAGGTGAAACTCAAGTTGTAGGGACATCTCAAGGATGATCAAAGGAAATTTAATGCACCTGTGTTTAATTTGGAGTGTCATTGCAATGAGGGAGGGGGGGGGGACTACTTATGTAAATTAGATATTTCTGTATTTCCTTTTCAATAAATAACATCACTGTCATTGTGGGGTATTGTGTGTAGGTGGGTGTGAAGTGTTTATTTTTTTATTCAGGCTGTAACAACTAAATGTGGAATAAGTCAAGGGGTGTGAATACTTTCTGGAGGCGCTGTCTGTTATCAATGATGTATGTTAGCTATGATGATGCAGGGCTCGACATTAACTCAGATTGTTCTCTTGACCGGGACAAGTAAAACAATTTATTTTTATTTTTTTTATAAATCAAAATGTAAAATAATTTACTCCAATCACAATTGGATCAGACAGGCCAACTTTGTATAAATTGACAACTTTTTTCATGTACATTAAATCAAAAAGCTTATTGGCTACAGCCTCATGTCCAAACCGATGTTGACACGAGGGAGGCGTCATAAAATGATGCCAAACTTTAATTAAACTTAACTTCGTCAATATAGGCTAAACGCCAGTCATGTTTGACAAATATAATGAAGGATAATTAACATTAACGTCTAAAGGCTCGATTCGTTCAGAATGTGACGGACACTGCCTGTTGTACACCCCACCCACCTTCAATCAGAGAGGAGGCTGTCAGCAATTTTAAAACTATTTAACCATAAGCATAATTGTTTCAAACTTGGTCATTTTGTAATTTTTTTAAAGCATGTCTTGCCTTGATTCAAAGTAACCTACCCTAGCCAACCATAGCCAACCCTAGCCTAGCCAACCCTGCCAAGCCAACCCTAGCCAACCCTAGCCTAGCCAACCATAGCCAACCCTAGCCTAGCCAACCATAGCCAAACCTAGCCTAACCAACCATAGCCAACCCTAGCCTAGCCAACCATAGTCAACCCAAGCCAACCCTAGCCTAGCATAGCCAACCCTAGCCTAGCATAGCAAACCCTAGCCTAGCATAGCATAGCCAACCCAAGCTAAAATACAACAATAGAAATGTTGAGGGAATTATTTTATAAACACTTAATGCCATTGAAACCATATTGCCTATTGTTCTATTGGTTTTCAAAACAATGTTATTTTATTGTCCAGCAGCCAAATGCATAATCCTTGTCTCCCGCCACAAGGAGACACTAGAGTGCGATGAGCCAAGTAAAGGCTCCTGGCCACACCTTCCCCTAACCTAGACGACGCTGGGCCAAATTGTGCGCCACCCTATGGGACTCCTGGTCACGGCCGGTTGTGACACAGCCTGGGATCGAACCCAGGTCTGTAGTGACGCCTCAAGCACTGCAGTAGACCACTGCGCCACTCGGGAAATCCGTCCCCTCTTAGATTAAAATATCTATTTGAAATTATGTCATACGAAACAGCTTGGCAGTGCACTTTTGAGAACAGTGTTTTCCCGCTAATTGTATTTTGGAACATTTTCCTACAGCTATGTGCGCATTATATTGGGGGGAGGGGTATTGAAAGAAATATAGAGCACTGCAGAAGCTTGCCAGGTGTGTCACCATGAACAATGCCATGCATCACCACCTTGGCTAAACTCAGATTCACCTTTGGGGGTTTGCAGTCCAGGGGACAGTGTACATGAGTTGAAGTAACATAGCAAATCAGAGTTTAGACAAATAATGCAAGTAATGCATTAAATCAAAACAACTACAAGCTAGTAAGCTAGCTAGCTACCCATAACCGGCGAGCTATCTGACCGGCATACAGCTAGCTAGCTACCCATAACCGGCGAGCTATCTGACCGGCATACAGCTAGCTAGCTACCCATAACCGGCGAGCTATCTGACCGGCATATAGCTAGCTAGCTACCCATAACCGGCGAGCTATCTGACCGGCATATAGCTAGCTAGCTACCCATAACCGGCGAGCTATCTGACCGGCATCTAGCTAGCTACCCATAACCGGCGAGCTATCTGACCGGCATATAGCTAGCTAGCTACCCATAACCGGCGAGCTATCTGACCGGCATATAGCTAGCTAGCTACACACTGCCTCATTCATAGAAGCTAAATAAGGTTAGGGTTCCCACACGGCCATATTTCTATGTAACAACGCTTGTTTAAAGAAAACAGACGGAAGACAAATCGACTACCTGTGCTAAATTATCCATCTGCGTCTCCTAATACTTGTGTGCGTTAAAACAGTTTTCAGTACGTGTATATTTTGCATCTGTGAAAATATTTTTTTTTATGTGATATGTAGTGACTGGAAACCAAGTCTTTCTGAAAGCTTTGGCTCTTTCACGAAAAACATGTTAATTTACTCGAAGCTTCATTATCTGTTTAGAAATGCACATTAGTGACATCTGCTGGTCTGCAATAAATATAATTTATTTTTTACCCCTGTGTTTTCTTCAAAACTCCGTGGCTCAGCGTTAAGTCATTGGCTTTAGTAGCATATAATCAGTTGAAATACGAGGTTCGCATCATGCTTCCCTTTTATACCTTCTAGTTTAGGCTACTATTTTTTCAAAAACAAAATCTATGGCATTATTTAGGCTGCTTAAGACAGAAGCGTATACTATACCAAATAAAACAAAATTATTTAAAACAGAAAATAAACCACACTTTGGGCACTAAATAGTATGTCTTCAACTGGAATCGACCTCATACCCTCACGAATTTGACTTGTTCCAATAATTCCATACTCTACCTGCTAAACTACCAATCAAGTTAAACTTTCTGTACAAAATTTGTAAGTACGATGTTCCGTAGAGATCTGTTCAGGTGAAAACACCTGAAATCACGTCGAAGCATCTGACGTCACTGATGACGTGGATCACATAAATCCATACATGCATCAGCAGCTCACTGCTTCCTGATTTCGACGCAATGCCTCGGGAGGTCCGGTATCAAACTAACATCACTAGCCAGTGATATGAAAGTATAAAATGGCTTTATGTTTCTAGAACGTGCTTCTACACCTGCATTGCTTGCTGTTTTTGGGGAGGGGGGGGGTTTAGGCTGGGTTTCTGTATAAGCACTTTGAGACATCAGCTGATGTAAGAAGAGGCTTTATAAATACATTTGATTTGATTAGCACCACTTATTAGCACCACAATATATATATATATATATAATAATAATCGATGTACGATTAGATGGGAGTACTTGGCTGCCAGGGCCAATTCGCCTCTAAACAGAACAGGTCCTTGGACTACAAAAGGAGTAACGTTAGGCTCCTTTAGTCAATTGGGCCATCCTATGTCATGGTTGGTAGCTACCTATAATCACACACGTATGGGTTGCAATTGTCAAGTTTTCCATAATTCAGACTGTCAGTGCAATGCTTATTCTTCTTCCGTCTTGTCTAATGTAAAAAAATGGTTAGCTGATTGTCAACACAACATTAGCTTAGTTAGTTAGCTTGTTAAACCTCTAGTTAACTAGCTAGCTAGGTCTATTTTACGAACGTAGTATTTATTCACAACCACAATGCAGTCGTCGGGAAAGCAAGTGGTTGTATTAACAAAACCAAAAAAGCCAGATGGTTGTATTCAAATCTTAAAAAACAAAATTGAAAAGTGTGGAGAAATGTTAGGTTCTTCTATTTTCCTCCCTCCCCCAATCTTTTCATAAAAGAAATAAGAATGAATTGCGGATAGTTACAAAAAAAGTGTACAAAAAAAATGTGTCTAGCGGGTTAGCTAGAGCAAACCCACAAACCAGCATTTGATTTGATGATCCCGACCTAGCATTTAAGCTAGCTAGAGGTTAGGTTTTTATGAGCTATAACGTAGAAAATGTAATTGAATATCGGTCGTCGAACTTACCAGTAAACGATATTGGAATAACTCCAGGCAAAATATAGAGAATAAATATGTAATAGTATCAATATATTATATATATTTTTTTTTTTATCCAAATAGAACCAATGATGCCATAATCCCAAAGTGGCTATAGATCCTGCTTCTTCTGCTGGTCGCCATCTTTAATCCTGCTTCCACATCCAAACAACACAACCTCCTCCGTCTCGACTCTTCCCAACCAAACGCTGTGTATAAAACACTGGAAGACTGACAGGGGGCGCTGTATTGACGCCACCGCTCAGCCATCTTGGCACTCCTCACTGGTATACAATATTTTGGATGCATTTATTTTCCACATTCGTTTTTTGACACGTTTATTATATCACAGACACCTTAATAATTCATACTACTAAATTATATTATGTGAGTTAAATGTTTTTTTTTTAAATATATATATATATATACAAAGTAGATAGTACTAATGTTACTGTCCACACTACAGTAACAAAATACTTAAGTACATGTAATTGTGTCCTTGAATTATTTAACTGAATTTTAACTGAATTCCATTCATTCCTATGGAGGACTGCTCCTAATGGGGAGAGACAATATGGCCGCCTGGTAGCTTCAAAGTCTCATAATGGCCAATGCATAGCATCAGCGAATTTTTATATATATATATATATATATATATATATATATATATATATATATAACATTGGTTACAAAGTGAATTCTTCTTCAGTGGGGTTTAACACATTTGGCATCCAATGTTAATAATGGTGCATTACGGCCACCAACTGGACTGGAGTATAAATCCATTATACTTTGTGGTACAAAAATGGGAAAAGGAAAAGATTACCCTACAAAACCCACCACCACCACCCCCATTCCACAATTTTGAAGTACTTCTCTGCAGCTGCCACCGCAATACCCATTTTCTGTGACTTACGTTCCATTCCACAGCTGATAACATGGCAATGAACCAATGGAGGCTCCTCAGAGGAGGAAGGGGAGGACCATCCTTCTCAGTGAATTTCATAAAAAATGTTAAAACATTTAAAAAGTTTCCTTTTTAGGTAAAACTATAGTAAATATGTTAACACTTCACCAAATAATTGATTAAAACAAACTGTTTTGCAATGAAGGTCTACAGTAGACCCAACAGCACTCTGTTGGGTGGCACCATGGTGTAAAAGGAGGACAGATGGTTTCCGTCCTCCTCTGGGTACATTGACTTCAATTCAAAACCTAGGAGGCTCATGGTTCTCAGCCCCTTCCATAGACGTACACAGTAATTGTGACAACTTCCGGAGGACGTCATCCAACTTATCAGAGCTCTTGCAGCATTAACTGACATGTTGTCCACCCAATCAAAGTATCAGAGAATGCAGCTCGTACTGAAAGCTTAAGCTACAGCTAGCTAGCACTGCAGTGCATAAAATTTGGTGAGTAGTTGACTCAAAGAGAGAGAAAGACAATAGTTGAACAGTTTTGAACACATGCATTTCTTAAAAAATGAAGGACAAAAGGACAGGTGATATTGTAATTTTTTTCTCAGTTTCATTAACTTAGCTAGCTAGTTTAGCCTTCTCAAACACCCTGCTCAAACAGAGCAATGCTATGTTAGCTAGCTGGCTAGCTAGCTGGCTAACACTGGAACTCTTCCCAGTCAAGGTAAGCTTTTGGTTTTACCAATTTATTGCCACCGGGGCCCGCCGGAGTTACCGCTAAACTGCTTACTGCATGATTGTAGTGGGTTTACTAATTTGTTAGTTCTATTAGCTATGTTGACTATGACTATACTTGATCTAATATGGTGACAACGATGTAGGCTGTGTGTAACGGTTTGGCTTGGAAAGGTTTTTTCTCCTGGTCACATACAGCTGATGTATTGTTCATTGAAAAGGTGAGAGGAGGAGAGTGCATAGATGCGAGAAGGAATACAACTTGGCTGTTGTGAAAGTGAACTGTTTTCGCGTGATCAGGGGTGTATTCATTTTGCAGATTCTGTTGAGAAACCTTTCTTAAACGGAAGCAAATAGAACGAAATGGGGATAAACATACCTGCATTTGTCCAATAGAAACCCTCGTTTGCAACTGTTGGGCCTAGTTATTACACCCTAGATCGGCTAGGTGCAGACAAGAGTGTGCAAGGCGGTATTGAATGTCACTGTCTATTACCTTAACATTTTCTCTCGACCTGTGTCGTTGTAAACTCTCACTCATAGGCTAGGTTCTAGCAACCTCATGATGGGTATAGGGATCATTTGAGTATCATGTAGTACCCTAAACTTATCGATGTTACATTGAACTGGGCGAATGGAATATGAATGACAGTCATCCAATATGCTGTAATAGAAATAAGGCCATGCTCATGGAAAAAACAATAATCTTCCCTGATCTTAAATAGTAGTGACCGCCACTGCAATGAACACTGTACTGGTAAAAGTCCTTCACCCATCTTCCTCTACTTTTTCTTCACTGCCTCAGCATATGACACCGACTGTACAACTCTGACCGTGGCAACCTCAACCTGCCTCTCTCGCACCAGACACATACCGGGGGTACTGCTTCTTTCACCAATACTACACATTCCTTTGTCCCATGTCCTCCTGCAACCAATTTGACCTATTTCCTCCTGCCTGGCAAAATCACAGCTATCCTGGTCAAATCCGAAGGGTAATACTCCCACCTGGTGGTTGAATTTGAGAAGACATACAATGGAGATGCGAGTCACTTCTAGTTGTGATTGTTGGCTTTCCCAGGCAACATAGCAGCATAGAATATATATATATATATATATATATATATATATATATATATATATATATATATATATATATATATATATATATATATATATATATATATATATTTTGGACATTAATGTTTGTTTAAAAAAAATGTCATCCACATTGAGTGGATTAGTAGATTATATACAGAATATCGATCTTGCAACATTTCGGTTACTCGTCCAACGCTCTACCCACTAGGCTACCTGCCACCCCTACTTTGACCATAATAGTGACCAGCCCTATAAATAGCAGCATCATTGGCTAAATCAAATGAAAATATTTTTAAAAAGCCCCAGTAGGAAATGGGTTAGATCAGATTACACCAGTATTTGTCACCATCACGTACATCAGTTGTGTACCATCAAGATGTGACAACAGAAAAAGACCACTGAATCATTGCTAGAACCTTCCTTAGCTATGTCATTGTATCTACGAAGGATCCTCTATTTCCAAGGATATAGTCAGGGATAAAGCACATAGCCTGACAACTTTAATGTATTTGTTTTTATTTCTCTTTTATTTAAGGGGTGGCAGGGTAGCCTAGTAGTTACAGGGTTGGACTAGTAACTGAAAGGTTGCTGGATCAAATCCCCCGAGCTGACAAGGTAAAAAGAAATATGTTGTTCTGCCCCTGAACAAGACAGTTAACCCACTGTTCCCCAGTAGGCTGTCATTGTAAAATATGGATCAATATGGATTGTTCTTAACTGACTGGCCTAGTTAAATAAAGGTTCAAAAAAGTCAGCTCTCTGGTGAATTTCCTTTTGAGGGCTAGGGCCCAGAAATGTTTGGGAACTTGCAGGTGCCTTGGTGGAAGAGTGGATTAACATCTCACAGCAAGAACTGGCAAATCTGGTGCAGTCCACAAGGAGGAGATGCACTGCAGTACTTAATGCAGCTGGTGGCCACACCAGATACTGAATGTTACTTTTGATTTTGACCCCCCCCCCCTTTGTTCAGGCACGCATTATTCAATTTCTGTTAGTCACATGTCTGTGGAACTTGTTCAGTTTTTGTCTCAGTTGTTGAATCTTGTTATGTTCATACAAATATTTACATGTTAAGTTTGCTGAAAATAAATGCAGTTGACAGTGAGAGGACTGAATTTTGCTGAATTTCTAAATCTGTATATCCATTCTCTGAAGTTGCTCGTTCTCATATTTCTTTATTTCAATTTTTTTTGCTGGGGGTTTATGCGTGTATTGTTTTTTTTTATTTGTTATTATTGCAAGACATCACTGCACTTTTGGAGCTAGAAACACAAGCATTTAGCTAGGTATTACTGCACTTTTGGAGCTAGAAACACAAGCATTTAGCTAGGTATTACTGCACTGTTGGAGCTAGAAACACAAGCATTTAGCTAGGTCTTACTGTTGGAGTGAGGAACCAAGCATTTAGCTAGGTCTTACTGTTGGAGTGAGGAACCAAGCATTTAGCTAGGTATTACTGTACGGTTTGAGCTAAAAACACAAGCATTTAGCTAGGATTTTTTAACCTTTATTTTACTAGGCAAGTCAGTTAAGAACAAATTCTTATTTTCAATGACGGCCTAGGAACAGTGGATTAACTGCCTGTTGAGGGGCAGAATGACAGATGTGTACCTTGTCAGCTCGGGGATTCGAACTTACAACCTTTTGGTTACTAGTCCAACTCTCTAACCACTAGGCTACCCTACTGCACTGTTGGAGCTAGAAACACAATTATTTAGCTAGGTATTACTGCACTGTTGGAGCGAGAAACACAATAATTTAGCTAGGTATTACTGCACGTTTGGAGCTAGAAACACAATCATTTAGCTAGGTATTACTGCACTGTTGGAGCTAGAAACACAATCATTTAGCTAGGTATTACTGCACTGTTGGAGCTAGAAACACAATCATTTAGCTAGGTATTACTGCACTGTTGGAGCTAGAAACACAATCATTTAGCTAGGTATTACTGCACTGTTGGAGCTAGAAACACAAGCATGTAGCTAGGTATTACTGCACTGTTGGAGTGAGGAACCAAGTATTTAGCTAGGTATTACTGCACTGTTGGAGTGAGGAACCAAGCATTTAGCTAGGTATTACTGCACTGTTGGAGTGAGGAACCAAGCATTTAGCTAGGTATTACTGCACTGTTGGAGTGAGGAACCAAGCATTTAGCTAGGTATTACTGCACTGTTGGAGTGAGGAACCAAGCATTTAGCTAGGTATTACTGCACTGTTGGAGTGAGGAACCAAGCATTTAGCTAGGTATTACTGTTGGAGTGAGGAACAAAGCATTTAGCTAGGTATTACTGCACTGTTGGAGTGAGGAACCAAGCATTTAGCTAGGTCTTACTGTTGGAGTGAGGAACCAAGCATTTAGCTAGGTCTAACTGTTGGAGTGAGGAACCAAGCATTTAGCTAGGTATTACTGTTGGAGTGAGGAACACAAGTATCAGATCAAATCAAACTTTATTTGTCACGTGCTGAAATACAACAAGTGTAGACTTGACGGTGAAATGCTTACTTACAAGCCCTTATTTATTTATTTTATTTTATTTATTTTACCGGGTTACACATGGAATAAACAAAACATACAGTTAATAATACAGTTTTAAAAAAAGAAAACAAAAAAGTCTATATACAGTGAATGCAAATGAGGTAAGATAAGGGAGTTAAGGCAATAAATAGGCCATGGTGGCGAAGTTTATTTATTTATTTTATTTCACCTTTATTTAACCAGGTAGGCAAGTTGAGAACAAGTTCTCATTTACAATTGCGACCTGGCCAAGATAAAGCAAAGCAGTTCGACACATACAACAACACAGAGTTACACATGGAATAAAACAAACATACAGTCAATAATACAGTATAAACAAGTCTGTATACGATGTGATTAAATTAGGTGAGATAAGGGAGGTAAAGGCAAAAAAGGCCATGGTGGCAAAGTAAATACAATATAGCAAGTAAAACACTGGAATGGTAGATGTGCAGTGGAAGAATGTGCAAAGTAGAAATAAAAATAATGGGATGCAAAGGAGCAAAATAAATAAAATAAATACAGTAGGGGGAGAGGTAGTTGTTTGGGCTAAATTATAGATGGGCTATGTACAGGTGCAGTAATCTGTGAGCTGCTCTGACAGTTGGTGCTTAAAGCTAGTGAGGGAGATAAGTGTTTCCAGTTTCAGAGATTTTTGTAGTTCGTTCCAGTCATTGGCAGCAGAGAACTGGAAGGAGAGGCGGCCAAATAAATATTTGGTTTTGGGGGTGACCAGAGAGATATACCTGCTGGAGCGCGTGCTACAGTTGGGTGCTGCTATGGTGACCAGCGAGCTGAGATAAGAGGGGACTTTACCTAGCAGGGTCTTGTAGATGACATGGAGCCAGTGGGTTTGGCGACGAGTATGAAGCGAGGGCCAGCCAACGAGAGGTCGCAATGGTGGGTAGTATATGGGGCTTTGGTGACAAAACGGATTGCACTGTGATAGACTGCATCCAATTTGTTGAGTAGGGTATTGGAGGCTATTTTGTAAATGACATCGCCGAAGTCGAGGATTGGTAGGATGGTCAGTTTTACAAGGGTATGTTTGGCAGCATGAGTGAAGGATGCTTTGTTGCAAAATAGGAAGCCAATTCTAGATTTAACTTTGGATTGGAGATGTTTGATGTGGGTCTAGAAGGAGAGTTTCCAGTCTAACCAGACACCTAGGTATTTGTAGTTGTCCACGTATTCTAAGTCAGAGCCGTCCAGAGTAGTGATGTTGGACAGGCGGGCAGGTGCAGGCAGCGATCGGTTGAAGAGCATGCATTTAGTTTTACTTGTATTTAAGAGCAATTGGAGGCCACGGAAGGAGAGTTGTATGGCATTGAAGCTTGCCTGGAGGGTTGTTAACACAGTGTCCAAAGAAGGACCAGAAGTATACAGAATGTTGTCGTCTGCGTAGAGGTGGATCAGAGACTCACCAGCAGCAAGAGCGACATCATTGATGTATACAGAGAAGAGTCGGTCCAAGAATTGAACCCTGTGGCACCCCCATAGAGACTGCCAGAGGTCCGGACAGCAGACCCTCCGATTTGACACACTGAACTCTATCAGAGAAGGAGTTGGTGAACCAGTCGAGGCAATCATCTCAAGGCTATCAAGTCTGCCGATGAGGATGTGGTGATTGACAGAGTCAAAAGCCTTGGCTAGATCAATGATTAAGCTGCACAGTAATGTTTCTTATCGATGGCGGTTAAGATATTGTTTAGGACCTTGAGCGTGGCTGAGGTGCACCCATGACCAGCTCTGAAACCAGATTGCATAGCAGAGAAGGTGTGGTGAGATTCGAAATGGTCGGTAATCTGTTTGTTGACTTGGCTTTCGAAGACCTTAGAAAGGCAGGGTAGGATAGATATAGGTCTGTAGCAGTTTGGGTCAAGAGTGTCCCCCCCTTTGAAGAGGGGGATGACCGCAGCTGCTTTCCAATCTTTGTGAATCTCAGACGACACGAAAGAGAGGTTGAACAGGCTAGTAATAGGGGTGGCAACAATTTCGGCAGATAATTTTAGAAAGAAATGGTCCAGATTGTCTAGCCCGGCTGATTTGTAGGGGTCCAGAGTTTGCAGCTCTTTCAGCACAGCAGCTGACTGGATTTGGGAGAAGGAGAAATGGGGAAGGCTTGGGCGAGTTGCTGTGGGGGGTGCAGTGCTGTTGACCGGGGTAGGAGTAGCCAGGTGGAAAGCATGGCCAGCTGTAGAAAAATGCTTATTGAAATTCTCAATTATAGTGGATTTATCAGTGATGACAGTGCTTCCTATCTTCAGTGCAGTGGGCAGCTGGGAGGAGGTGTTCTTATTCTCCATGGACTTTACTGTGTTCCAGAACTTTTTTGAGTTAGTGTTGCAGGAAGCAAATTTCTATATCTATTCCTAGTTCTACATTTTTTGAGTGGGGCATGCTTATTTAAGATGGTGAGTAAGGCACTTTTAAAGAATAGCCAGGCATCATCTACTGACGGGATGAGGTCAATGTCATTTCAGGATACGGCGGCCAGGTCAGTTAGAAAGGCCTGCTTGCGGAAGTGTTTTAGGGAGCGTTTGACAGTGATGAGGGGTGGTCGTTTGGTCGCTGACCCATTATGGATGCAGGCAATGAGGCAGTGATCTCTGAGATCTTGATTGAAAACAGCAGAGGTGTATTTGGAGGGCGAGTTAGTTAGGATGACATCTATGAGGGTGCCCATGTTTACGGATTTGGGGTTGTACCTGGTAGGTTCATTGATAATTTGTGTGAGATTGACGGCATCAAGCTTAGATTGTAGGATGGCCGGGGTGTTAAGCATGTCCCAGTTTAGGTCACCAAGTAGCACGAGCTCAGAAGATAGATGGGGGGGCAATCAATTCACATATGGTATCAATGGCACAGCTGGGGGCAGAGGGAGGTTTATAGCAAGAGGCAACAGTGAGAGACTTGTTTCTGGAAAGGTACATTTTTATAAGTAGAAGCTCAAATTGTTTGGGTACAGACTTAGATAGTCTGCAGAGTTCTGTATTACTATCTTTGCAGTAGATTGCAACACCGCCCCCTTTGACAGTTCTATCTTGGCGGAAAATGTTATAGTTAACGATGGAGATTTCAGGGTTTTTGGTGCTTTTATGTAGGTGGGGGCGAAGTGACTATGCATAGGTAACAAACAAACAGCAGTGTACGAAAGTCTCTGGAGTCTCTCACTATTTTATGGGCTTTCCTCTGACACCGCCTATTATAGAGGTCCTGGATGGCAGGAAGCTTGGCCCCAGTAATGTACTGGGCCGCTCGCATTACCCTCTGTAGCGCCTTATGGTCAGATGCTGAGTGGTTGCCATACCAGGCGGTGATGCAACCGGTCAGGATGTTCTTGATGGTGCAGCTGTAGAACCTTTTGAGGATCTGGGGACCCATGACAAAAATGTTCAGTCTCCTGAGGGGGAAAAGGTTTTTTCGTGCCCTTTTCACAACTGTCTTGGTGTGTTTGGACCATGATAGTTTGTTGGTGATGTGGACACCAAAGAACTTGAAACTCTCGACCCGCTCCACTACAGACCCGTTGATGTTAATGGGGGCCTGTTCGGCCCGCCTTTTCCTGTAGTCCACGATCAGATCCTTTGTCTTGCTCACATTGAGGGGGAGGTTGTTGTCCTGGCACCACACTGCCAGTTCTCTGACCTCCTCCCGATTGTCTGTCTCATCGTTGTCGGTGATTCAGGTCTACCACTGCTATGTCGTCAGAAAACTTAATGATGGTGTTGGAATCGTGTTTGGCCACTGTACTGTTGCAGCTAGAAACACAAGCATTTAGCTAGGTATCACTGCACTGTTGGAGCTAGAAACACAAGCATTTAGCTAGGTATCACTGCACTGTTGGAGCTAGAAACACAAGCATTTAGCCAGGTATTACTGTTGGAGCTAGAAACACAAGCATTTAGCTAGGTATTACTGTTGAAGCCAGAAACACAAGCATTTAGCTAGGTATTACTGTTGGAGCTAGAAACACAAGGATTTCACAGCACCTGCAATATCATCTGCAAATCTCTGTACAACCAATAAACAACCAATAAACTTTGATTTGATTTTAAGATACCAAAGGGTCTTGTGGTTCATGCGTAGATTCTTTTGGTTCAGAAACTTCATACTCAACAAGGTCGGACAAGTTTTGTGAATCTGGGCATTTCATTAAAAAAGAAAAGACACAATTTAAGACTTTTATTAAATAAACCAATACATAACTTTTAAGAGCAGATATTCCAAATCCAAAATAGAGTAATGTAATGAATACATTTCATCAGATGTAGTATGTAGTTGTTCAAACATTTAATAAACAGAAAATCTAATGGGCCCTGGTTGACCATATAACAGAAAATCTAATGGGCCCTGGTTGACCATATAACAGAAAATGTAATGTTCTCCTGGTTGACCATATTAATGCAACCGATTATCAGTAGAACATATACAATAGATCTGCTCAACTGTTTTGGTTCTGTCCCAAATGGTACCCCTTCCCCTATATAGTGCACTGTCCATAGGGTTCTGGTCAAAAGTAGTGCACTATATAGGGAATAGGGTGCCAAAGTGCACTACTTTTGATTAGAGCCCTATGTAGGGAATATGGTGCCATAGGGCTCTGGTCAAAATTAGTGCACGATGTAGGGAATAGGGTGCAATTTAGGATGTGGCGTCTTAATCCACACGGGAATGTTGCCAATGCTTTGCTGAATACTAGCCCATATTACTCTGTCGGAGTGGGAGTTAACACTAACACTATATAAAAGGTTATTGCTGGATGAATAAATCAATCAAATGTGTTTTTATAAAGCCCTTCTTTCTTTCTTTCTTTTTTTTTTTTTACATCAGCAGTCGTCACAAAGTGCTTTACAGATACCCAGCCTATAACCCTCAATAGCTTTACAGATACCCTAGCCTATAACCCTCAATAGCTTTACAGATACCCTAGCCTATAACCCTCAATAGCTTTACAGATACCCAGCCTATAACCCTCAATAGCTTTACAGATACCCAGCCTATAACCCTCAATAGCTTTACAGATACCCAGCCTATAACCCTCAGTAGCTTTACAGATACCCAGCCTATAACCCTCAATAGCTTTACAGATACCCAGCCTATAACCCTCAATAGCTTCACAGATACCCAGCCTATAACCCTCAATAGCTTTACAGATACCCAGCCTATAACCCTCAATAGCTTTACAGATACCCAGCCTATAAACCTCAATAGCTTTACAGATACCGAGCCTATAACCCTCAATAGCTTTACAGATACCCAGCCTATAAACCTCAATAGCTTTACAGATACCCAGCCTATAACCCTCAATAGCTTTACAGATACCCAGCCTATAACCCTCAATAGCTTTACAGATACCCAGCCTATAACCCTCAATAGCTTTACAGATACCCAGCCTATAACCCTCAATAGCTTTACATATACCCAGCCTATAACCCTCAATGAACAAACAATGCAGAGGCAGAAGCACAGTGAATATATTGGACCTTGGGATATCTCATACAGTGTTCTATACGCACCAGACTTGGTCAAATACATATCCAATACTTGATTTAGTTAATTTAGTTGATTTAGTTGGCCTGGTACAATGGAACCAATGGGATAGCCCCAAAGGTGAAAAATCTGGCACGATTATTTGGCATGTGAGGTCTGACACACATGGGCTTTGTTCAGACAGAGAGAGATTCACTTTATATATTATCTACCTCACTTGGTTTGGCAATGTTAACACATGTTTCCCATGCCAATAAAGCCCATTGAATTGAATTGAGAGACCAATTCGGATCTTTCTACCGGCTAATCTTTTGACCAATCATATCAGCTCTGAAAAATAATCTGATGTGTAAAGATCAGGAATTATTGTATTAAAATATAATTCAGTCTTGTATACAATCATGGAACCATTATGATACACACACCACAGAAAGCATCATTGAGATTTAAAACAGAGAGCTAAAACTATTTTTTATTTTTGTCGAAAAGTCTAAATCTGGTAAATTCGAGGTATCATCATAATAATTAACTGAAAAAAAGAAGAAGATGTAAACAAGAAGAATTACGGCACATCATGAATGAATAATGTATTGTGTTAGTTGTTTCGTTCAGCAGTCACAGACCTGGCCTATGAACTTGCTGTACTCCTGTTTGATGCAGCTGTACACTGTTTTGTAAAAGTGCCTGTCTGTCGCCATGAGATCGGTGACTATCTCTGTGTGGTCCATTTTAGGCATGAGGTACAGGGACACCTTGATTGACAGGGCCGTGAGCAGCTCAGAGAACCTCTGGGAAGATTCCACCGGAACTATGATGTCGTTGGTCCCGTGGAGTAAGCAGAAAGGTGGAACTCTGTAGAATTGAACAAATGATGAGTTGGGAGTTGACGCACACACAAAATTCTAGTAGAGGTGCTGACTAACAGACTAGCCCCGTAGAACTGAACAGGAAGGAGAGACAACCGGAAAGACAACCAACAAAAAAATCTGAATAAGAAATCTTATTTCCTGGGCTGGCGTATTTCCTGGGCTGGCGTTCACCTATTTGTTCTTGCCCTGTGCATTTATTGGGTTAAGATCGTCGGAAACCGTTGAGATCGTTTCAGTTTTATCGTCAATGTCTGCAGACGACACCATTCTGTATACTTCTGGCCCTTCCTTGGACACTGTGCTATCTAACCTCCAAACGAGCTTCAATGCCGTACAACACTCCTTCCGTGGCCTCCAACTGCTCTTAAACGCTAGTAAAACCAAATGCATGCTTTTCAACCGTTCGCTGCCTGCACCCGCACGCCCGACTAGCATCACCACCCTGGATGGTTCCGACCTAGAATATGTGGACACCTATAAGTACCTAGGTGTCTGGCTAGACTGTAAACTCTCCTTCCAGACTCATATCAAACATCTCCAATCTAAAATCAAATCTAGAGTCGGCTTTCTATTCCACAACAAAGCCTCCTTCACTCACGCCGCCAAACTTAACCTCGTAAAACTGACTATCCTACCGATCCTCGACTTCGGCGATGTCATCTACAAAATAGCTTCCAACACTCTACTCAGCAAACTGGATGCAGTTTATCACAGTGCCAACCGTTTTGTTACTAAAGCACCTTATACCACCCACCACTGCGACTTGCATGCTTTAGTCAGCTGGCACTCGCTACATATTCGTCGCCAGACCTACTGGCTCCAGGTCATCTACAAGTCCATGCTAGGTAAAGCTCCGCCTTATCTCAGTTCACTGGTCATGATTGCAACACCCACCCGTAGCACGCGCTCCAGCAGGTGTATCTCACCGATCATCCCTAAAGCCAACATCTCATTTGGCCGCCTTTCCTTCCAGTTCTCTGCTGCCTGTGACTGGAACGAATTGCAAAAATCACTGAAGTTGGAGACTTTTATCTCCCTCACCAACTTTCAACATCTGCTATCTGAGCAGCTAACCGATCGCTGCAGCTGTACATAGTCTATCGGTATATAGCCCACCCAATCTATCTACCTCATCCCCATACTGTTTTTATTTATTTACTTTTCTGCTCTTTTGCACACCAGAATCTTTACCTGCACATGACCATCTGATCATTTATCACACCAGTGTTAATCTGCTAAATTGTAATTATTTGCCTACCTCCTCATGCCTTTTGCACACAATGAATAAAGACTCCTTTTTTTCTACTGTGTTATTGACTTGTTTATTGTTTACTCCATGTGTAACTCTGTGTTGTTGTCTGTTCACCCTGCTATGCTTTATCTTGGCCAGGTCGCAGTTGTAAATGAGAACTTGTTCTCAACTAGCCTACCTGGTTAAATAAAGGTGTTCTCAACTGGCCTACCTGGTTAAATAAAGGTGTTCTCAACTAGCCTACCTGGTTAAATAAAGGTGTTCTCAACTAGCCTGGTTAAATAAAGGTGTTCTCAACTAGCCTACCTGGTTAAATAAAGGTGTTCTCAACTAGCCTGGTTAAATAAAGGTGTTCTCAACTGGCCTACCTGGTTAAATAAAGGTGTTCTCAACTAGCCTACCTGGTTAAATAAAGGTGTTCTCAACTAGCCTACCTGGTTAAATAAAGGTGTTCTCAACTGGCCTACCTGGTTAAATAAAGGTGTTCTCAACTAGCCTGGTTAAATAAAGGTGTTCTCAACTAGCCTACCTGGTTAAATAAAGGTGTTCTCAACTAGCCTACCTGGTTAAATAAAGGTGTTCTCAACTAGCCCACCTGGTTAAATAAAGGTGTTCTCAACTAGCCTACCTGGTTAAATAAAGGTGTTCTCAACTAGCCTACCTGGTTAAATAAAGGTGTTCTCAACTAGCCTACCTGGTTAAATAAAGGTGTTCTCAACTAGCCTACCTGGTTAAATAAAGGTGTTCTCAACTGGCCCACCTGGTTAAATAAAGGTGTTCTCAACTAGCCTACCTGGTTAAATAAAGGTGTTCTCAACTAGCCTACCTGGTTAAATAAAGGTGTTCTCAACTAGCCTACCTGGTTAAATAAAGGTGTTCTCAACTAGCCTACCTGGTTAAATAAAGGTGTTCTCAACTGGCCCACCTGGTTAAATAAAGGTGTTCTCAACTAGCCTACCTGGTTAAATAAAGGTGTTCTCAACTAGCCTACCTGGTTAAATAAAGGTGTTCTCAACTAGCCTACCTGGTTAAATAAAGGTGTTCTCAACTAGCCTGGTTAAATAAAGGTGTTCTCAACTGGCCTACCTGGTTAAATAAAGGTGTTCTCAACTAGCCTACCTGGTTAAATAAAGGTGTTCTCAACTAGCCTACCTGGTTAAATAAAGGTGTTCTCAACTAGCCTACCTGGTTAAATAAAGGTGTTCTCAACTAGCCTGGTTAAATAAAGGTGTTCTCAACTGGCCTACCTGGTTAAATAAAGGTGTTCTCAACTAGCCTACCTGGTTAAATAAAGGTGTTCTCAACTAGCCCACCTGGTTAAATAAAGGTGTTCTCAACTAGCCTACCTGGTTAAATAAAGGTGTTCTCAACTAGCCTACCTGGTTAAATAAAGGTGTTCTCAACTAGCCCACCTGGTTAAATAAAGGTGTTCTCAACTAGCCTACCTGGTTAAATAAAGGTGTTCTCAACTGGCCTACCTGGTTAAATAAAGGTGTTCTCAACTGGCCTACCTGGTTAAATAAAGGTGTTCTCAACTAGCCTACCTGGTTAAATAAAGGTGTTCTCAACTAGCCTACCTGGTTAAATAAAGGTGAAATAAATAGTATTATGCAGTATCTTCACCTTTTCAGTTGCGCCTCGCTGAATTTCTTCAGTAGGTGTGTTGGTGAGTAATAAGGAAAGTTCTCTAGTCCGTTCATGGCCTTGTGCATCGTAGAGACATACTCCACAGCTCTCATCTGTTCATGTTCATAGTGGTCCATGATGTTGTACACTCCACTCAAACCTGAACAGAGAACAGACACCATGCCGTAGAGGGGGGGGGGAGGACAACAAGATATTTTTAAGGAACTTTATTTTTTATTAAATCTAAATTCAATGTAATACAACACAACTTCATAACTTTTCATTTGATCATGGAAATAAAGCCTAAGCTTAAGAACAAGAAAATCTCATCAATGTGGAGATAATTGTTGAGCTGCCTGATTGTCTAAGACAGTATCTATAAACCACATATTGACCTGTATCTATAAACCACATATTGACCTGTATCTATAAACCACATATTGACCTGTATCTATAAACCACATATTGACCTGTAACTATAAACCACATATTGACCTGTATCTATAAACCACATATTGACCTGTATCTATAAACCACATATTGACCTGTTACCACATATTGACCTGTATCTATAAACCACATATTGACCTGTATCTATAAACCACATATTGACCTGTTACCACATATTGACCTGTATCTATAAACCACATATTGACCTGTTACCACATATTGACCTGTATCTATAAACCACATATTGACCTGTATCTATAAACCACATATTGACCTGTATCTATAAACCACATATTGACCTGTATCTATAAACCACATATTGACCTGTAACTATAAACCACATATTGACCTGTATCTATAAACCACATATTGACCTGTATCTATAAACCACATATTGACCTGTAACTATAAACCACATATTGACCTGTAACCACATATTGACCTGTAACTATAAACCACATATTGACCTGTATCTATAAACCACATATTGACCTGTAACTATAAACCACATATTGACCTGTAACCACATATTGACCTGTATCTATAAACCGCATATTGACCTGTATCTATAAACCACATATTGACCTGTATCTATAAACCACATATTGACCTGTAACTATAAACCACATATTGACCTGTAACCACATATTGACCTGTAACTATAAACCACATATTGACCTGTATCTATAAACCACATATTGACCTGTATCTATAAACCACATATTGACCTGTATCTATAAACCACATATTGACCTGTATCTATAAACCACATATTGACCTGTAACCACATATTGACCTGTATCTATAAACCACATATTGAGCTGTATCTATAAACCACATAATGACCTGTAACCACATATTGAGCTGTATCTATAAACCACATATTGACCTGTAACTATAAACCACATATTGACCTGTTACCACATATTGAGCTGTATCTATAAACCACATATTGACCTGTATCTATAAACCACATATTGACCTGTAACCACATATTGACCTGTATCTATAAACCACATATTGACCTGTATCTATAGACCACATATTGACCTGTATCTATAAACCACATATTGACCTGTATCTATAAACCACATATTGACCTGTAACTATAAACCACATATTGACCTGTAACTATAAACCACATATTGACCTGTATCTATAAACCACATATTGACCTGTATCTATAAACCACATATTGACCTGTAACTATAAACCACATATTGACCTGTTACCACATATTGACCTGTAACTATAAACCACATATTGACCTGTATCTATAAACCACATATTGACCTGTATCTATAAACCACATATTGACCTGTATCTATAAACCACATATTGACCTGTAACCACATATTGACCTGTATCTATAAACCACATATTGACCTGTATCTATAAACCACATATTGACCTGTAACTACAGTATAAACCACATATTGACCTGTATCTACAAACCACATATTGACCTGTATCTATAAACCACATATTGACCTGTAACTATAAACCACATATTGACCTGTATCTATAAACCACATATTGACCTGTATCTATAAACCACACATTTACCTGTATCTATAAACCACATATTGACCTGTAACTATAAACCACATATTGACCTGTATCTATAAACCACATATTGACCTGTATCTATAAACCACATATTGACCTGTATCTATAAACCACATATTGACCTGTAACTACAGTATAAACCACATATTGCCCTGTAACTATAAACCACATATTGACCTGTAACCACATATTGACCTGTATCTATAAACCACATATTGCCCTGTAACTATAAACCACATATTGACCTGTAACCACATATTGACCGGTATCTACAAACCACATATTGACCTGTATCTATAAACCACGTATTGACCTGTAACTATAAACCACATATTGACCTGTAACCACATACTGACCTGTAACTATAAACCACATATTGACCTGTAACTATAAACCACATATTGACCTGTATCTATAAACCACATATTGACCTGTATCTATAAACCACATATTGACCTGTATCTATAAACCACATATTGACCTGTAACTATAAACCACATATTGACCTGTTACCACATATTGACCTGTATCTATAAACCACATATTGACCTGTATCTATAAACCACATAATGACCTGTAACTATAAACCACATAATGACCTGTATCTATAAACCACATATTGACCTGTAACTATAAACCACATATTGACCTGTATCTATAAACCACATATTGACCTGTATCTATAAACCACATATTGACCTGTAACTATAAACCACATATTGACCTGTAACTACAGTATAAACCACATATTGACCTGTATCTATAAACCACATATTGACCTGTAACTACAGTATAAACCACATATTGACCTGTATCTATAAACCACATATTGACCTGTATCTATAAACCACATATTGACCTGTAACTATAAACCACATATTGACCTGTTACCACATATTGACCTGTAACTATAAACCACATATTGACCTGTATCTATAAACCACATATTGACCTGTATCTATAAACCACATATTGACCTGTATCTATAAACCACATATTGACCTGTAACCACATATTGACCTGTATCTATAAACCACATATTGACCTGTATCTATAAACCACATATTGACCTGTAACTACAGTATAAACCACATATTGACCTGTATCTATAAACCACATATTGACCTGTATCTATAAACCACATATTGACCTGTATCTATAAACCACATATTGACTTGTATCTATAAACCACATATTGACCTGTATCTATAAACCACATATTGACCTGTAACTATAAACCACATATTGACCTGTATCTATAAACCACATATTGACCTGTATCTATAAACCACATATTGACCTGTATCTATAAACTACACATTGACCTGTATCTATAAACCACATATTGACCTGTATCTATAAACCACATATTGACCTGTATCTATAAACCACATATTGACCTGTATCTATAAACCACATATTGACCTGTATATATAAACCACATATTGACCTGTATCTATAAACCACATATTGACCTGTATCTATAAACCACATATTGACCGGTTACCACATATTGACCTGTAACTATAAACCACATATTGACCTGTATCTATAAACCACGTATTGACCTGTATCTATAAACCACATATTGACCTGTATCTATAAACCACATATTGACCTGTAACTATAAACCACATATTGACCTGTATCTATAACCACACATTGACCTGTAACTATAAACCACATATTGACCTGTATCTATAAACCACATATTGACCTGTATCTATAAACCACATATTGACCTGTATCTATAAACCACATATTGACCTGTAACCACATATTGACCTGTATCTATAAACCACATATTGACCTGTATCTATAAACCACATATTGACCTGTAACCACATATTGACCTGTAACTATTAACCACATATTGACCTGTTACCACATATTGACCTGTTACCACATATTGACCTGTATCTATAAACCACATATTGACCTGTTACCACATATTGACCTGTTACCACATATTGACCTGTATCTATAAACCACATATTGACCTGTTACCACATATTGACCTGTATCTATAAACCACATATTGACCTGTATCTATAAACCACATATTGACCTGTATCTATAAACCACATAATGACCCGTATCTATAAATTCATAATGACCTGTAACCACATATTGACCTGTATCTATAAACCACATATCGACCTGTATCTATAAACCACATAATGACCTGTAACCACATATTGACCTGTAACTATAAACCACATATTGACCTGTATCTATAAACCACATATTGACCTGTATCTATAAACCACATATTGACCTGTATCTATAAACCACATATTGACCTGTAACTATAAACCACATATTGACCTTTATCTATAAACCACATATTGACCTGTAACTATAAACCACATATTGACCTGTAACTATAAACCACATATTGACCTGTAACTATAAACCACATATTGACCTGTATCTATAAACCACATATTGACCTGTATCTATAAACCACGTATTGACCTGTATATATAAACCACATATTGACCTGTATCTATAAACCACATATTGACCTGTAACTATAAACCACATATTGACCTGTATCTATAAACCACGTATTGACCTGTATCTATAAACCACATATTGACCTGTAACTATAAACCACATATCGACCTGTAACTATAAACCACATATTGATCTGTAACTATAAACCACATATTGACCTGTAACCACATATTGACCTGTAACTATAAACCACATATTGACCTGTAACCACATATTGACCTGTAACTATAAACCACATATCGACCTGTATCTATAAACCACATAATGACCTGTAACCACATATTGACCTGTAACTATAAACCACATATTGACCTGTAACTATAAACCACATATTGACCTGTATCTATAAACCACATATTGACCTGTAACTATAAACCACATATTGACCTGTTACCACATATTGACCTGTATCTATAAACCACATATTGACCTGTATCTATAAACCACATAATGACCTGTAACTATAAACCACATAATGACCTGTATCTATAAACCACATATTGACCTGTAACTATAAACCACATATTGACCTGTATCTATAAACCACATATTGACCTGTATCTATAAACCACATATTGACCTGTAACTATAAACCACATATTGACCTGTAACTACAGTATAAACCACATATTGACCTGTATCTATAAACCACATATTGACCTGTAACTACAGTATAAACCACATATTGACCTGTATCTATAAACCACATATTGACCTGTATCTATAAACCACATATTGACCTGTAACTATAAACCACATATTGACCTGTTACCACATATTGACCTGTAACTATAAACCACATATTGACCTGTATCTATAAACCACATATTGACCTGTATCTATAAACCACATATTGACCTGTATCTATAAACCACATATTGACCTGTAACCACATATTGACCTGTATCTATAAACCACATATTGACCTGTATCTATAAACCACATATTGACCTGTAACTACAGTATAAACCACATATTGACCTGTATCTATAAACCACATATTGACCTGTATCTATAAACCACATATTGACCTGTATCTATAAACCACATATTGACCTGTATCTATAAACCACATATTGACCTGTATCTATAAACCACATATTGACCTGTAACTATAAACCACATATTGACCTGTATCTATAAACCACATATTGACCTGTATCTATAAACCACATATTGACCTGTATCTATAAACTACACATTGACCTGTATCTATAAACCACATATTGACCTGTATCTATAAACCACATATTGACCTGTATCTATAAACCACATATTGACCTGTATCTATAAACCACATATTGACCTGTATATATAAACCACATATTGACCTGTATCTATAAACCACATATTGACCTGTATCTATAAACCACATATTGACCGGTTACCACATATTGACCTGTAACTATAAACCACATATTGACCTGTATCTATAAACCACGTATTGACCTGTATCTATAAACCACATATTGACCTGTATCTATAAACCACATATTGACCTGTAACTATAAACCACATATTGACCTGTATCTATAACCACACATTGACCTGTAACTATAAACCACATATTGACCTGTATCTATAAACCACATATTGACCTGTATCTATAAACCACATATTGACCTGTATCTATAAACCACATATTGACCTGTAACCACATATTGACCTGTATCTATAAACCACATATTGACCTGTATCTATAAACCACATATTGACCTGTAACCACATATTGACCTGTAACTATTAACCACATATTGACCTGTTACCACATATTGACCTGTTACCACATATTGACCTGTATCTATAAACCACATATTGACCTGTTACCACATATTGACCTGTTACCACATATTGACCTGTATCTATAAACCACATATTGACCTGTTACCACATATTGACCTGTATCTATAAACCACATATTGACCTGTATCTATAAACCACATATTGACCTGTATCTATAAACCACATAATGACCCGTATCTATAAATTCATAATGACCTGTAACCACATATTGACCTGTATCTATAAACCACATATCGACCTGTATCTATAAACCACATAATGACCTGTAACCACATATTGACCTGTAACTATAAACCACATATTGACCTGTATCTATAAACCACATATTGACCTGTATCTATAAACCACATATTGACCTGTATCTATAAACCACATATTGACCTGTAACTATAAACCACATATTGACCTTTATCTATAAACCACATATTGACCTGTAACTATAAACCACATATTGACCTGTAACTATAAACCACATATTGACCTGTAACTATAAACCACATATTGACCTGTATCTATAAACCACATATTGACCTGTATCTATAAACCACGTATTGACCTGTATATATAAACCACATATTGACCTGTATCTATAAACCACATATTGACCTGTAACTATAAACCACATATTGACCTGTATCTATAAACCACGTATTGACCTGTATCTATAAACCACATATTGACCTGTAACTATAAACCACATATCGACCTGTAACTATAAACCACATATTGATCTGTAACTATAAACCACATATTGACCTGTAACCACATATTGACCTGTAACTATAAACCACATATTGACCTGTAACCACATATTGACCTGTAACTATAAACCACATATCGACCTGTATCTATAAACCACATAATGACCTGTAACCACATATTGACCTGTAACTATAAACCACATATTGACCTGTATCTATAAACCACATATTGACCTGTAACTATAAACCACATATCGACCTGTAACTATAAACCACATATTGATCTGTATCTATAAACCACATATTGACCTGTATCTATAAACCACGTATTGACCTGTAACTATAAACCACATATCGACCTGTAACTATAAACCACATATTGACCTGTAACTATAAACCACATATTGACCTGTATCTATAAACCACATATTGACCTGTATCTATAAACCACATATTGATCTGTATCTATAAACCACATATTGACCTGTAACTATAAACCACATATTGACCTGTATCTATAAACCACATATTGACCTGTATCTATAAACAATGTATTGACCTGTATCTATAAACCACATATTGACCTGTATCTATAAACCACATATTGACCTGTATCTATAAACCACATATTGACCTGTTACCACATATTGACATGTAACTACAGTATAAACCACACATTGACCTGTAACTCCTCTGATTGCCATGGTGATCTCTGTCTGCTTCTTGGCTTCTATAAAGAGCTCGTCTCGTCCCTCGACCATGAACAGCACGGTCAGCGCTGCTAGGTGAGCCCCAGCGGAGTGTCCGACTAACACCATGTTATCCTGCACACAGACAACACAGTGGATATCAATACCTGTTAACTGTTTATTACCCACTTTACAAACTAAAAATTAACACAATGTTATCCTGCACGTAGACAACAGGTAGGTACAGGGGGGTGAATATCTTTTATTTATTTTACTAGGCAAGTCAGTTAAGAACAAATTCTTATTTTCAATGACGGCCCTAGGAACAGTGGGTTAACTGCCTGTTCAGGGGCAGAACGACAGATTTGTACCTTGTCAGCTCGGGGATTCGAACTTGCAACCTTTTGGTTAGTCCAACGCTCTAACCACTAGGCTACCCTGCCGCCCCATATCAACCAATGTGTTATAAGTGCTTAATACACATTCATATATGTGAACTAACAATGTAGTATTTATGATCTATACCTATAAGCCCTACCTATAAGCCTATAAGCGGAGTCAATCACCACCTTCCGGAGACACCTGAAACCCCACCTCTTCAAGGAATACCTAGGATAAGATAAGTAATCCATCTCACCCCCCCCCTTAATGATTTAGATGCACTATTGTAAAGTGGCTGTTCCACTGGATGTCAGAAGGTGAATTCACCAATTTGTAAGTCGCTCTGGATAAGAGCGTCTGCTAAATGACTTAAATGTAAATGTAAATGTAATATAAATCATATATAGGGACTATTAACATAATGTTATCCTTGCATAAAGAGAGAACAAGCACACGAACGTTAGTACCAACATTGCATTTTTGAACAGTCTTCAGTAAAGGGCGAACACAAAAACTTCCACTTAAGTCTAATTTTTCTAATATCAATGCAAGACTAAGTGACAATTATAATCTAGAAGAAGTGAGGATTATAATCTAGAAGAAGTGAGGATTGTAATCAAGAAGAAGTGAGGATTATAATCTAGAAGAAGTGAGGATTATAATCTAGAAGAAGTGAGGATTATTATCTAGAAGAAGTGAGGATTGTAATCAAGAAGAAGTGAGGATTATAATCAAGAAGAAGTGAGGATTGTAATCAAGAAGAAGTGAGGATTATAATCTAGAAGAAGTGAGGATTATAATCTAGAAGAAGTGAGGATTATAATCTAGAAGAAGTGAGGATTATTATCTAGAAGAAGTGAGGATTGTAATCAAGAAGAAGTGAGGATTATAATCTAGAATAAGTGAGGATTATAACCAAGAAGAAGTGAGGATTATAATCAAGAAGAAGTGAGGA